>NC_057810.1:484210227-484510227 GCF_018294505.1 Triticum aestivum | reverse complement strand
CACATCTTTATAAGCCTTGCAAGCAATGTGACCAAATGAGTTGGTTACGGAATGATGCATTACGGAACGAGTAAAGAGACTTGCCGGTAACGAGATTGAACTAGGTATTGGATACCGACGATCAAATCTCGGGCAAGTAACTGTTGGGGAACGTAGCAGAAATTCAAAAATTTTCCTACGTATCACCAAGATCTATCTATGGAGAGACCATCAACGAGTAGAAAGGAGAGTGCATCTACATACCCTTGTAGATCGCTAAGCGGAAGCGTTCAAGTGAACGGGGTTGATGGAGTCGTACTCGTCGTGATTCAGATCACCGATGATCCTAGTGCCGAACGGACGGCACCTCCGCGTTCAACACACGTACAGCTCGACGATGTCTCCCACGCCTTGATCCAGCAAGGAGAGAGGGAGAGGTTGAGGAAGACTCCATCCAGCAGCAGCACAACGGCGTGGTGGTGATGGAGGAGCGTGGCAATCCTGCAGGGCTTCGCCAAGCACCTACGGGAGAGGAGGAGGTGTCACGGGAGGGAGGGAGGCGCCAAGGGCTCAGGTCTGGATGCCCTCCCTCCCCTCCACTATATATAGGGGCAGGGGAGAGGGGGGAGGCGCAGCCTTGCCCCCTCCTCCAAGGAAGGGGTGCGGCTAAGGAGGGGGGAGGAGTCCATCCTCCCCAAGGCACCTCGGAGGTGCCTTCCCCCTTGAGGACTCTTCCCTCTAGGGTTCCCTAGGCGCATGGGCCTCTTGGGGCTGGTGCCCTTGGCCCATGTAGGCCAAGGCGCACCCCCTACAGCCCATGTGGCCCCCCGGGGCAGGTGGCCCCACCCGGTGGGCCCCCGGGACCCTTCCGGTGGTCCCGATACAATACCGATCACCCCGAAACTTGTCTCGATGGCCGAAACAGGACTTCCTATATATAAATCTTTACCTCCGGACCATTCCGGAACTACTCGTGACGTCCGGGATCTCATCCGGGACTCCGAACAACATTCGGTAACCACATACAAACTTCCTTTATAACCCTAGCGTCATCGAACCTTAAGTGTGTAGACCCTACGGGTTCGGGAGACATGCAGACATGACCGAGATGTTCTCCGGTCAATAACCAACAGCGGGATCTGGATACCCATGTTGGCTCCCACATGTTCCACGATGATCTCATCGGATGAACCACGATGTCAAGGACTTAATCAATCCCGTATTCAATTCCCTTTGTCTAGCGGTATTTTACTTGCCCGAGATTCGATCGTCGGTATCCAATACCTTGTTCAATCTCGTTATCGGCAAGTCACTTTACTCGTTCCGTAACACATCATCCCGTGATCAAATCCTTGGTCACATTGCGCATATGATGATGTCCTACCGAGTGGGCCCAGAGATACCTCTCCGTTTACACGGAGTGACAAATCCCAGTCTCGATCCGCATAAAACAATAGATACTTTCGGAGATACCTGTAGTGCACCTTTATAGTCACCCAGTTACGTTGTGACGTTTGATACACCCAAAGCACTCCTACGGTATCCAGGAGTTACACGATCTCATGGTCGAAGGAAGAGATACTTGACATTGGCAAAGCTCTAGCAAATGAACTACACGATCTTTTGTGCTAGTCTTAGGATTGGGTCTTGTCCATCACATCATTCTCCTAATGATGTGATCCCGTTATCAACGACATCCAATGTCCATAGCCAGGAAATCATGACTATCTGTTGATCACAACGAGCTAGTCAACTAGAGGCTCACTAGGGACATATTGTGGTCTATATATTCACACGTGTATTACGATTTCCGGATAATACAGTTATAGCATGAATAAAAGACAATTATCATGAACAAGGAAATATAATAATAATACTTTTATTATTGCCTCTAGGGCATATTTCCAACAGTCTCCCACTTGCACTAGAGTCAATAATCTAGTTCACATCGCCATGTGATTAACACTCACAGGTCACATCGCCATGTGACTAATACCCAAGAGTTTACTAGAGTCAATAATCTAGTTCACATTTACCATGTGATTAACACTCGATGAGTTCTGGGTTTGATCATGTTATGCTTGTGAGAGAGGTTATAGTCAACGGGTCTGAACCTTTCAGATCCGTGTGTGCTTTACAAATCTCTATGTCATCTCCTAGATGCAGCTACCACGTTCTATTTGGAGCTATTCCAAACAACTGTTCTACTTGGAGCTATTCTAAATTATTGCTCCATTATATGTATCCGGTCTCTCTACTCAGAGCTATCCGGATAGGTGTCAAGCTTGCATCGTCGTAACCTTTACGACGAACCCCTTTACCACCTCCATAATCGAGAAAATTCCTTAGTCCACTAGTTACTAAGGATAACTTTGACCACTGTCCTGTGATCCATTCTTGGATCACTCTTGTACCCCTTGACTGACTCATGGTAAAGCACACTTCAGGTGCGGTACACAGCATAGCATACTGTAGAGCCTATGTCTTAAGCATAGGGGACGACCTTCGTTCCTTTCTCTCTATTCTGCCATGGTCGAGCTTTAAGTCTTAACTTCATACCTTACAACTCAGGCAAGAACTCCTTCTTTGACTGATCCATCTTGAACACCTTCAAGATCACGTCAAGGCATGTGCTCATTTGAAAGTACCATTAAGCGTTTTGATCTATCCTTATAGATCTTGATGCTCAATGTTCAAGTAGCTTAATCCAGGCTTTCCATTGAAAAACACTTTCAAAATAACCCTATATGTTTTCCAGAAATTCTACGTCATTTCTGATCATTAATATGTCAACAACATATACTCATCAGAAATTCTATAGTGCTCCCACTCACTTCTTTGGAAATACAAGTTTCTCATAAACTTTGTATACACCCAAAATCTTTGATCATCATCAAAGCATACATTCCAACTCCGAGATGCTCACTCCAGTCCTCAGAAGGATTGCTGGAGCTTTGCATACTTATTAGCATATTTCAGGATAGACAAAACCTTCCGGTTGTATCACATACAACCTTTCCTCAAGAATCGTCGAGGAAACAATGTTTTGACATCCTATCTGCAAGATTTCATAAATAATGCAGTAATTGCTAATATAATTCCAACAGACTCTTAGCATCGCTACGAGTGAGAAAGTCTCATCGTAGTCAACTCCTTGAACTTGTCGAAAAACATCTTAACGACAAGTCGAGCTTTCTCAATGGTGACACTTACCATCATTGTCTGTCTTCCTTTCAAAATCCATATGTACCTAACAGCCTTACGACCATCAAGTAGTTCTTCCAAAGTCTACACTTTGTTTTCATACATGGATCCTCTCTCGGGTTTTATGGCCTTGAGCCATTTATCGGAATCCGGGCCCACCATCGCTTCTCCATAGCTCGTAGGTTTATTGTTGTCTAGCAACATGACTTCCAAAACAGGATTACGTACCACTCTGAAGTAGTACGCATCCTTGTCATCCCACGAGGTTTGGTAGTGACTTGATCCGAAGTTTCATGATCAATATCATAAGCTTCCACTTCAATTGGTGTACGTGCCACAGGAACAACTTCCTGTGCCCTGCTACACACTTGTTGAAGTGACGGTTCAATAACCTCATCAAGTCTCCACCATCCTCCCACTCAACTTTTCGAGAGATACCTTTCCTCGAGAAAGGACCCGATTCTAGAAACAATCCCTTATTGCTTTCGAATCTGAGACAGGAGGTATACCCAACTGTTTTGGGTGTCCTATGAAGATGCATTTATCCGCTTTGGGTTCGAGCTTATCAGCCTGAAACCTTTCCACATAAGCATCGCAGCCCCAAACTTCTAAGAAATGACAGCTTAGGTTTCTCTAAACCATAATTCATACGGTGTCATCTCAACGGAATTACGTGGTGCCCTATTTAAAGTGAATGTGGTTGTCTCTAATGCCTAACCCATAAACTATAGTGGTACTTCGATAAGAGACATCATGGTACGCACCATATCCAATAGGGTGCAACTATAATGTTCGGACACACCATCACACTATGGTGTTCCAGGCTGTATTAGTTGTGAAACAATTTCCACAATGTCTTAATTCTGTGCCAAACTCGTGATTCAGATATTCATCTCTATGATCATATCATAGATCTTTTATCCTCTTGTCACGACGATCTTTCAACTTCACACTGAAATTACTTGAACCTTTCAATAATTCAGACTCGTGATTCATCAAGTAAATATACTCAACATCTACTCGAATCATCTGTGAAGTAAGAACATAACGATATTCACTGCATGCCTCAGCACTCATTGGACTGCACACATCAAAATGTGTTACTTCCAACAAGTTGCTATCTTGTTCCATCTTACTGAAAACGAGGCTTTTCAGTCATCTTGCCCATGTGGTATGATTTGCATGTCCCAAGTGATTCAAAATCAAGTGAGTCAAAACGGTCCATTTGCATGGAGTTTCTTCATGCATATACACCAATAGACATGGTTCGCATGTCTCAAACTTTTCAAAAACGAGTGAGCCCAAAGATCCATCAATATGGAGCTTCTTCATGCATTTTATACCGATATGACTTACGTGGCAGTGCCACAAGTAGGTGGTACTATCATTACTATCTTTTGGCATGAACATGTGTATCACTACGATCGAGATTTAATAAACCATTCATTTTAGGTGTAAGACCATTGAAGGTATTATTCAAATAAACAGAGTAACCATTATTCTCCTTAAATGAATAACCGTATTGCGATAGACGTAATCCAATCATGTCTATGCTCAACGCAAACACCAAATAACAATTATTTAGGTTTAACACCAATCTCTTTGGTAGAGGGAGCGTGCGATGCTTGATCATATCAAGCTTGGAAAAACTTCCAACACATATCGTCAGCTCACCTTTAGCTAGTCTCCGTTTCATTCCGTAGCCTTTATTTCGAGTTACTAACACTTAGCAACCGAACCGGTATCTAATACCCTGGTGCTACTAGGAGTACTAGCAAAGTACACATTAACACAATGTATATCCAATATACTTCTATCGACCTTGCCAGCCTTCTTATCTACCAAGTATCTAGGGTAATTCTGCTCTAGTGGTTGTTCCCCTTATTACAGAAGCACTTAGTCTCGGGTTTGGGTTTTACCTTGGGTTTCTTCACTAGAGCAGCAGCTGATTTGCCGTTTCATGAAGTATCCCTTCTTGCCCTTGCCCTTCTTGAAACTAGTGGTTTCACCAACCATCAACAATTGATGCTCCTTCTTGATTTCTACTTTCGCGGTGTCAAACATCGCGAATACCTCAAGGATCATCATATCCATCCCTGATATGTTATAGTTCATCACGAAGCTCTAACAGCTTGGTGGCAATGACTTTGGAGAACCATCACTGTCTTATCTGGAAGATCAACTCCCACTCGATTCAAATGATTGTTGTACTCAGACAATCTGAGCACAAGCTCAACAATTGAGCTTTTCTCCTTAGTTTGCAGGTTAAGAAAGTCATCGGAGGTCTTATACCTCTTGACATGGGCACGAGCCTGAAATCCCAATTTCAGCCCTCAAAACATCTCATATGTTTCGCGATGTTTCAAAAACGTCTTTGGTGCCTCAACTCTAAACCGTTTAACTGAACTATCACGTAGTTATCAAAACGTGTATGTCAGATGTTCGCAACAACCACAGACAACGTTCGAGGTTCAGCACACTGAGCGGTGCATTAAGGACATAAGCCTTCTATGAAGCAATGAGGATAATCCTTAGTTTACGGACCTAGTCCGCATAATTGCTACTATCAACTTTCAACTAATTTTTCTCTAGGAACATATCTAAACAGTAGAACTATAGCGTGAGCTACGGCATAATTTGCAAAAGGTCTTTTGACTATGTTCAGGATAATTAAGTTCATCTTATGAACTCCCACTCAGATAGACATCCCTCTAGTCATCTAAGTGATTACATGATCCGAGTCAAACTAGGCCGTGTCCGATCATCACGTGAGACGGACTAGTCATCATCGGTGAACATTTTCATGTTGATCGTATCTTCTATACGACTCATGCTCGACCTTTCGGTCTCCGTGTTCCGAGGCCATGTCTGTACATGCTAGGCTCGTCAAGTTAACCCTAAGTGTTTTCGCTGTGTAAAACTGTCTTACACCCGTTGTATGTGAACGTAAGAATCTATCACACCCGATCATCACGTGGTGCTTCGAAACGACGAACTGTAGCAACGGTGCACAGTTAGGGGAGAACACTTCTTGAAATTTTAATGAGGGATCATCTTATTTACTACCGTCGTTCTAAGCAAACAAGATGCATAAACATGATAAACATCACATGCAATCAAATAGAGTAGTGACATGATATGGCCAATATCATATAGCTCCTTTGATCTTCATCTTCGGGGCTCCATGATCATCTTGTCACCGGCATGACACCATGATCTCCATCATCATGATCTCCATCATCGTGTCTTCATGAAGTTGTCACGCCAACGACTACTTCTACTTCTATGGCTAACGCGTTTAGCAATAAAGTAAAGTAAGTTACATGGCGTTCTTCAATGACACGCAGGTCATACAAAAAATAAAGACAACTCCTATGGCTCCTGCCGGTTGTCATACTCATCGACATGCAAGTCGTGAATCCTATTACAAGAACATGATCAATCTCATACATCACATATATCATTCATCACATCCTTTTGGCCATATCACATCACAAAGCATACCCTGCAAAAACAAGTTAGACGTCCTCTAATTGTTGTTGCATGTTTTACGTGGCTGCTATGGGTTTCTAGCAAGAACGTTTCTTACCTACGCAAGACCACAACGTGATATGCCAATTGCTATTTACCCTTCATAAGGACCCTTTTCATCGAATCCGTTCCGACTAAAGTGGGAGAGACTGGCACCCGCTAGCCACCTTATGCACCAAGTGCATGTCAATCGGTGGAACCTGTCTCACGTAAGAGTATGTGTAAGGTCGGTCCGGGCCGCTTCATCCCACAATACCGTCGAAACAAGATTGGACTAGTAACGGTAAGCATATTGAACAACATCAACGCCCACAACTACTTTGTGTTCTACTCGTGCTAAGAATCTACGCAATAGACCTAGCTCATGATGCCACTGTTGGGGAACGTAGCAGAAATTCAAAAATTTTCCTACGTATCACCAAGATCTATCTATGGAGAGACCAGCAACGAGTAGAAAGGAGAGTGCATCTACATACCCTTGTAGATCGCTAAGCGGAAGCGTTCAAGTGAACGGGGTTGATGGAGTCGTACTCGTCGTGATTCAGATCACCGATGATCCTAGTGCCGAACGGACGGCACCTCCGCGTTCAACACACGTACAGCTCGACGATGTCTCCCACGCCTTGATCCAGCAAGGAGAGAGGGAGAGGTTGAGGAAGACTCCATCCAGCAGCAGCACAACGGCGTGGTGGTGATGGAGGAGCGTGGCAATCCTGCAGGGCTTCGCCAAGCACCTACGGGAGAGGAGGAGGTGTCACGGGAGGGAGGGAGGTGCCAAGGGCTCAGGTCTGGATGCCCTCCCTCCCCTCCACTATATATAGGGGCAGGGGAGAGGGGGGAGGCGCAGCCTTGCCCCCTCCTCCAAGGAAGGGGTGCGGCTAAGGAGGGGGGAGGAGTCCATCCTCCCCAAGGCACCTCGGAGGTGCCTTCCCCCTTGAGGACTCTTCCCTCTAGGGTTCCCTAGGCGCATGGGCCTCTTGGGGCTGGTTCCCTTGGCCCATGTAGGCCAAGGCGCACCCCCTACAGCCCATGTGGCCCCCCGGGGCAGGTGGCCCCACCCGGTGGGCCCCCGGGACCCTTCCGGTGGTCCCGATACAATACCGATCACCCCGAAACTTGTCTCGATGGCCGAAACAGGACTTCCTATATATAAATCTTTACCTCCGGACCATTCCGGAACTACTCGTGACGTCCGGGATCTCATCCGGGACTCCGAACAACATTCGGTAACCACATACAAACTTCCTTTATAACCCTAGCGTCATCGAACCTTAAGTGTGTAGACCCTACGGGTTCGGGAGACATGCAGACATGACCGAGATGTTCTCCGGTCAATAACCAACAGCGGGATCTGGATACCCATGTTGGCTCCCACATGTTCCACGATGATCTCATCGGATGAACCACGATGTCAAGGACTTAATCAATCCCGTATTCAATTCCCTTTGTCTAGCGGTATTTTACTTGCCCGAGATTCGATCGTCGGTATCCAATACCTTGTTCAATCTCGTTATCGGCAAGTCACTTTACTCGTTCCGTAACACATCATCCCGTGATCAAATCCTTGGTCACATTGCGCATATGATGATGTCCTACCGAGTGGGCCCAGAGATACCTCTCCGTTTACACGGAGTGACAAATCCCAGTCTCGATCCGCATAAAACAATAGATACTTTCGGAGATACCTGTAGTGCACCTTTATAGTCACCCAGTTACGTTGTGACGTTTGATACACCCAAAGCACTCCTACGGTATCCAGGAGTTACACGATCTCATGGTCGAAGGAAGAGATACTTGACATTGGCAAAGCTCTAGCAAATGAACTACACGATCTTTTGTGCTAGTCTTAGGATTGGGTCTTGTCCATCACATCATTCTCCTAATGATGTGATCCCGTTATCAACGACATCCAATGTCCATAGCCAGGAAATCATGACTATCTGTTGATCACAACGAGCTAGTCAACTAGAGGCTCACTAGGGACATATTGTGGTCTATATATTCACACGTGTATTACGATTTCCGGATAATACAGTTATAGCATGAATAAAAGACAATTATCATGAACAAGGAAATATAATAATAATACTTTTATTATTGCCTCTAGGGCATATTTCCAACAGTAACATACCGATGACAAAGGGAACAACGTATGTTGTTATGCGGTTTGACCGATAAAGATCTTCGTAGAATATGTAGGGACCAATATGGGCATCCAGGTTCCGCTATTGGTTATTGACCGAGAATAGTTCTAGGTCATGTCTACATAGTTCTCGAACCCGTAGGGTCCGCACGCTTAACGTTACGATGACAGTTATATTATGAGTTTATGAGTTTTGATGTACCGAAGGAGTTCGGAGTCCCGGATGAGATCGGGGACATGACGAGGAGTCTCGAAATGGTCGATACGTAAAGATCGATATATTGGACGACTATATTCGGAGTTCGGAAAGGTTCCGAGTGATTCGGGTATTTTTCGGAGTACCGGAGAGTTACGGGAATTCGCCGGGGAGTATATGGGCCTTATTGGGCCATACGGGAATAGAGGAAAGAGGACGAAAGGAAGGAGGCGCGCAGCCCCCCTCTGGTACGAATTAGACAAGGGGTGCGGCCCCCCTTTCCTTCCTCCTCTCCCCCTCTTTCCCCCTTCTCCTACTCCAACAAGGGAGGTGAAATCCTACTAGGACTAGGGAGTCCTAGTAGGACTCCACACTTGGCGCGCCCCCTCCTAGGGCTGGCCACCTCCCCCCTTGCTCCTTCATATACGGGGGCAGGGGGGCACGCCGTGACACACAAGTTGATCTACGGATCATTCCTTAGCCGTGTGCGGTGCCCGCCTCCATCATATTTCACCTCGGTCATATCGTCATGGAGTTTAGGCGAAGCCCTGCGCCGGTAGAACATCATCATCGTCACCACGCCGTCGTGCTGATGGAACTCATCCCCGAAGCTTTGCTGGATCGGAGCCCGGGGATCGTCATCGAGCTGAACGTGTGCTGAACTCGGAGGTGCCGTACGTTCGGTACTTGGATCGGTCGGATCGTGAAGACGTACGACTACATCAACCGCGTTGTCATAACGCGTCCGCTTACGGTCTACGAGGGTACGTGGACGAACACTCTCCCCTCTCGTTGCTATGCCATCACCATGATCTTGCGTGTGCGTAGGATTTTTTTTGAAATTACTATGTTCCCCAACAGTGGCATCCGAGCCTAGGTTTTATGGTTTGATGTTATATGCACGAGTAGAACACAAATGAGTTGTGGGCGATATAAGTCATACTGCTTACCAGCATGTCATATTTTGTTTCGGCGGTATTGTTGGATGAAGCGGCCCGGACCGACATTACACGTACGCTTACGCGAGACTGGTTTTACCGCCGTGCTTTGCACACAGGTGACTAGCGGGTGTCAGTTTCTCCAACTTTAGTTGAACCGAGTGTGGCTACGCCCGGTCCTTGCGAACATTAAAACAACATCAACTTGACAAACTATCGTTGTGGTTTTGATGCGTAGGTGAGATTGGTTCTTGCTTAAGCCCGTAGCAGCCACGTAAAACTTGCAACAACAAAGTAGAGGACGTCTAACTTGTTTTTGCAGGGCATGTTGTGATGTGATATGGCCAAGACATGATGCTATATTTTATTGTATGAGATGATCATGTTTTGTAACCGAAGTTATCGGCAACTGGCAGGAGCCATATGGTTGTCGCTTTTTTGTATGAAATGCAAACGCCCTATAATTGTTTTACTTTATCACTAAGCGGTAGCGATAATCGTAGAAGCAATAGATGGCGTAAACGACAAATGATGCTACGATGGAGATCAAGGTGTCACGCCGGTGACGATGGTGACCATGATGGTGCTTCGGAGATGGAGATCACAAACAGAAGATGATGATGGCCATATCATATCACTTATATTGATTGCATGTGATGTTTATCCTTTATGCATCTTATCTTGCTTTGATTGACGGTAGCATTTTAAGATGATCTCTCGTTAAAAATTATCAAGAAGGGTTCTCCCTGAGTATGCACCGTTGCCAAAGTTCGTCGTGCCCAGACACCACGTGATGATCGGGTGTGATAAGCTCTACGTCCATCTACAACAGGTGCAAACCAGTTTTGCACACACGGAATACTCAGGTTAAACTTGACGAGCCTAGCATATGCAGATATGGCCTCGGAACACGGAGACCGAAAGGTCGAGCGTGAATCATATAGTAGATATGATCAACATAATGATGTTCACCATTGAAAGCTACTCCATTTCACGTGATGATCGGTTATGGTTTAGTTGATTTGGATCACGTGATCACTTAGAGGATTAGAGGGATGTCTTTCTAAGTGGGAGTTCTTAAGTAATATGATTAATTGAACTTAAATTTATCATGAACTTAGTCCTGGTAGTATTTTGCAAATTATGTTGTAGATCAATAGCTTGCGTTGTTGCTCTCATATGTTTATTTTGATATGTTCCTAGAGAAAATTGTGTTGAAAATATTAGTAGCAATGATGCGGATTGGATCCGTGATCTGAGGTTTATCCTCATTGCTGCGCAGAAGAATTATGTCCTTGATGCACCGCTAGGTGACAAACCTATTGCAGGAGCAGATGCAGACGTTATGAACGTTTGGCTAGCTCAATATGATGACTACTTGATAGTTTAGTGCACCATGCTTAACGGCTTACAATCGGGACTTCAAAGACGTTTTGAACGTCATGGACCATATGAGATGTTCCAGGAGTTGAAGTTAATATTTCAAGCAAATACCCGAGTTGAGAGATATGAAGTCTCCAACAAGTTCTATGGCTAAAAGATGGAGGAGAATCGCTCAACTAGTGAGCATGTGCTCAGATTGTCTGGGTATTTCAATCGCTTGAATCAAGTGGGAGTTAATCTTCCAGATAAGATAGTGATTGACAGAATTCTCTAGTCACCATCACTAAGTTACTAGAACTTCGTGATGAACTATAGTATGCAAGGGATAACGGAAACGATTCCCAAGCTCTTCGTGATGCTAAAATCAACGAAGGTAGAAATCAAGAAAAACATCAAGTGTTGATGGTAGACAAGACCACTAGTTTCAAGAAAAGGGCAAAGGGAAGAAGGGGAACTTCAAGAAGAACGTCAAGCGAGTTGCTGCTCAAGTGAAGAAGCCCAAGTCTGGTCCTAAGCCTGAGACTAAGTGCTTCTACTGCAAAGGGATTGGTCACTGGAAGCGGAACTACCCCAAGTGATTGGCGGATAAGAAGGATGGCAAAGTGAACAAAGGTATATTTGATATACATGTTATTGATGTGTACTTTACTAGTGTTTATAGCAACCCCTCGGTATTTGGTACTGGTTCAGTTGCTAAAAGTAGTAACTCGAAACGGGAGTTGCAGAATAAATAGAAACTAGTTAAGGGTGAAGTGACAATGTGTGTTGAATGTAGTTTCAAGATTGATATGATCATCATCGCACACTCCCTATACTTTCGGGATTAGTGTTGAACCTAAATAAATGTTATTTGGTGTTTGCGTTGAGCATGAATATGATTTGATCATGTTTATTGCAATACAGTTATTCATGTAAGTTAGAGAATAATTATTGTTCTATTTACATGAATAAAACCTTCTATGGTCATACACCTAATGAAAATGGTTTGTTGGATCTCGATCATGTGATACACATATTCATAATATTGAAACCAAAAGATGTAAAGTTAATAATGATAGTGCAACTTATTTGTGGCACTGCCGTTTAGGTCATATTGGTGTAAAGCGCATGAAGAAACTCCATAAAAGATGGATTTTCGGAATCACTTGGTTATGAATCATTTGATGCTTGCGAACCATGCCTTTTGGGCAAGATGACTAAAACTCCGTTCTCCGGAACAATGGAACAAGCTACTGACTTATTGGAAATAATACATACCGATGTATGCAATCCAATGAGTGTTGATGCTCGTGGCAAGTATCGTTATTTTCTGACCTTCACAAGATGATTTGCGCAGATATGGGTATATCTACTTGATGAAACATAAGTCTGAAATAGTTGAAAGGTTCAAAGAATTTCAGAGTGAAGTGGAAAAATCATCGTAACAAGAAATTAAAGTTTCTGCGATCTGATCGCAGAGACAAATATTTGAGTTACGAGTTTGGTCTTCAATTAAAACAATGAGGAATAGTTTCACAGCTCACGCCACCTAGAACACCACAACGTTATGGTGTGTCCGAATGTCGTAACCGCACTTTATTGGATATGGTGCGATCTATGATGTCTCTTACCGATTTACCGCTATCGTTTTGGGGTTATGCATTAGAGACAGCTGCATTCACTTTAAATTGGGCACCATCAAAATCCGTTGAGACGACGCCTTATGAACTGTGGTTTGGCAAGAAACCAAAGTTGTCATTTCTTAAAGTTTGGTGTTGCGATGCTTATATGAAAAAGTATCAACCTGATAAGCTCGAACCCAAATCGGAGAAGTGCGTCTTCATAGAATACCCAAAGGAAACTGTTGGGTACTCCTTCTATCACAAATCCAAAGGCAAAACATTCGTTGCTTAGAATGGATCCTTTCTAGAGAAGGAGTTTCTCTCGAAAGAAGTGAGTGGGAGGAAAGTAGAACTTGATGAGGTAATTGTACCTTCTCCCTTATTGGAAAGTAGTTCATCACAGAAATCAGTTCCAGTGATTCCTACACCAATTAGTGAGGAAGTTAATGATGATGATCATAAAACTTCATATCAAGTTGCTACCAAACCTCGTAGGTCTTCCAGAGTAAGATCCGCACCAGAGTGGTACGGTAATCATGTTCTGGAAGTCATGTTACTAGACCATGATGAACCTACGAAATATGAGGAAGCGATGATGAGCCCAGATTCCACGAAATGGCTTGAGGCCATAAAATCTGAGATATGATCCATGTATGAGAACAAAGTATGGACTTTGATTGACTTGCTCGATGATCAGCAAGCCATGTTAAATAAATGGATCTTCAAGAGGAAGACGGACACTGATAGTAGTGTTACTATCTACTAAGCTCGACTTGTTGCAAAAGGTTTTCGACAAGTTGAAGGTGTTGAATACGATGAGATTTTCTCACTCATATCGATGCTTAAGTCTGTCTGAATCATGTTAGCAATTGCCACATTTTATGAAATCTGGCAAATGGATGTCAAAACTGCATTCCTTAATGGATTTTTAAACAAGAGTTGTATATGATGCAACCAGAAGGTTTTGCTAATCCTAAAGGTGCTAACAAAATGTGCAAGCTCCAGCGATCCATCAATGGACTGGTGCAAGCATCTCGGAGTTGGAATATATGCTTTGATGAGTTGATCAAAGCATATGGTTTTATACAGACTTTTGGAAAGGCCTGTATTTACAAGAAAGTGAGTGGGAGCACCACAACATTTCTGATAAGTATATGTGAATGACATATTGTTGATCGGAAATAATGTAGAATTATTCTGCAAAGCATAAAGGAGTGTTTGAAAGGAGTTTTTCAAAGAAAGACCTCAGTGAAGCTGCTTACACATTGAGCATCAAGATCTATAGAGATAGATCAAGACGCTTGATAAGATTTTTCAATGAGCACATACCTTGACAAGATTTGAAGTAGTTCAAAATGGAACAGTCAAAGAAAGAGTTCTTGCCTGTGTTGCAAGGTGTGAAGTTGAGTAAGACTCAAAACCCGACCATGGCAGAAAATAGAAAAGAATGAACAGTCATTCCCTATGCCTCAGTCATAGGTTCTATAAAGTATGCTATGTTGTGTACTAGACCTATTGTATACCTTGCTCTGAGTTTGGCAAAGGAATACAATTTTGATCTAAGAGTAGATCACTAGACAGCGGTCAAGAATATCCTTAGTGAGGACTAAGGAGATGTTTGTCGATTATGGAGGTGATAAAAGAGTTCGTTGTAAAAGTTACATCGGTGCAAACTTTTACACTGATCCAGATGACTCTAAGTCTCAATCTGGATACATATTGAAAGTGGGAGCAATTAGCTAGAGTAGCTCCATGCAGAGCATTGTGGACATAGAATATTTTGCAAAATACATACGGCTCTGAATATGACAGATCCGTTGACTAAACTGCTCTCACAAGCAAAATATGATCATACCTTAGTACTCTTTGGGTGTTAATCACATATCAATGTGAACTAGATTATTGACTCTAGTAAACCCTTTGGGTGTTGGTCACATGACGATGTGAACTATGGGTGTTAATCATATACAGATATGAATATTGATGTTAAATCACATGGCGATGTGAACTAGATTATGGACTCTAGTGCAAGTGGGAGACTGAAGGAAATATGCCCTAGAGGCAATAATAAAGTTATTATTTATTTCCTTATATCATGATAAATGTTTATTATTCATGCTAGAATTGTATTAACCGGAAACATAATACATGTGTGAATACATAGACAAACATATAGTCACTAGTATGCCTCTACTTGACTAGCTCATTTATCAAAGATGGTTATGTTTCCTAGCCATGGACAAAAGAGTTGTCATTTGATTAATGGGATCACATCATTAGGAGAATGATGTGATTGACATGACCCATTCTGTTAGCCTAGCACTTGATCGTTTAGTATGTTGCTATTGCTTTCTTCATGACTTATACATGTTCCTGTAACTATGAGAATTATGCAACTCCCGTTTACCGGAGGAACACTTTGGGTACTACCAAACGTCACAACGTAACTGGGTGATTATAAAGGAGTACTACAGGTGTCTCCGAAGGTACATGTTGAGTTGGCGTATTTCGAGATTAGGTTTTGTCACTCCGATTGTCGGAGAGGTATCTCTGGGCCCTCTCGGTAATGCACATCTTTATAAGCCTTGCAAGCAATGTGACCACATGAGTTGGTTACGGAATTATGCATTACGGAACGAGTAAAGAGACTTGCCGGTAACGAGATTGAACTAGGTATTGGATACCGATGATCAAATCTCGGGCAAGTAACATACCGATGACAAAGGGAACAACGTATGTTGTTATGCGGTTTGACCGATAAAGATCATCGTAGAATATGTAGGGACCAATATGGGCATCCAGGTTACGCTATTGGTTATTGACTGAGAATAGTTCTAGGTCATGTCTGCATAGTTCTCGAACCCGTAGGGTCCGCATGCTTAACGTTACGATGACAGTTATATTATGAGTTTATGAGTTTTGATGTACCGAAGGAGTTCGGAGTCCCGGATGAGATCGGGGACATGACGAGGAGTCTCGAAATGGTCGAGACGTAAAGATCGATATATTGGACGACTATATTCGGAGTTCGGAAAGGTTCCGAGTGATTCGGGTATTTTTCGGAGTACCGGAGAGTTACGGGAATTCGCCGGGGAGTATATGGGCCTTATTGGGCCATACGGGAATAGAGGAAAGAGGCCGAAAGGAAGGAGGCGCGCAGCCCCCCTCTGGTCCGAATTAGACAAGGGGTGCGCCCCCCTTTCCTTCCTCCTCTCCCCCTCTTTCCCCCTTCTCCTACTCCAACAAGGGAGGTGAAATCCTACTAGGACTAGGGAGTCCTAATAGGACTCCACACTTGGCGCGCCCCCTCCTAGGGCCGGCCACCTCCCCCCTTGCTCCTTTATATACGGGGGCAGGGGGGCACCCCATGACACACAAGTTGATCTACGGATCGTTCCTTAGCCGTGTGCGGTGCTCCCCTCCACCATATTCCACCTCGGTCATATCGTCGCGGAGTTTAGGCGAAGCCCTGCGCCGGTAGAACATCATCATCGTCACCACGCCGTCGTGCTGACGGAACTCATCCCCGAAGCTTTGCTGGATCGGAGCCCGGGGATCGTCATCGAGCTGAACGTGTGCTGAACTCGGAGGTGCCGTACGTTCGGTGCTTGGATCGGTCGAATCGTGAAGACATACGACTACATCAACCGCGTTGTCATAACCATGATCTTGCATGGACGAACACTCTCCCCTCTCGTTGACGAACACTCTCCCCTCTCGTTGCTATGCCATCACCATGATCTTGCGTGTGTGTAGGAATTTTTTTGAAATTACTACGTTCCCCAACACGTGCGTGAGTAATTCCATCATAGGCTTGCTGGACGGTGATGGGTTGGATGAGATTTACCATGTAATCAAGTTAGTTTTGTTAGGGTTTGATCCCTAGTATCCACTATGTTCTGAGATTGATGTTGCTATGACTTTGCTATGTTTAATGCTTGTCACTAGGGCCCGAGTGCCATGATTTCGAATTCAGATCTGAACCTATTATGTTTTATGATCCACATATGTGTGTTCTTGATTCTATCTTGCAAGTCTATAGTCACCTATTATGTGTTATGATCCGACAACCCCGAAGTGACAATAATCGGGATACTTCTCGGTGATGACCGTAGTTTGAGGAGTTCATGTATTCACTATGTGCTAATGCTTTGTTCTGGTTCTCTATTAAAAGGAGGCCTTAATATCTCTTAGTTTCCGCTAGGACCCCACTGCCATGGGAGAGTAGGACAAAAGATGTCATGCAAGTTCTTTTCCATAAGCACGTATGACCATTTACGAAATACATGCCTACATTACATTGATGAACTGGAGCTAGTTCTGTGTCACCCTATGTTATAGCTATTACATGAGGAATCGCATCCGGCATAATTATCCATCACTGATCCATTGCCTACGAGCTTTTCACATATTGTTCTTCTCTTATTTACTTTTCCGTTGCTGCTGTTACAACTACTACAAAAACCCAAAAACTGTTATCTTTACTTTTGCCACCGTTACCTTTATTATCATATTACTTTGCTACTAAATACTTTGCTGCAGATACTATGTTATCCAGGTGTGGTTGAATTGACAACTCAACTGCCAATACTCAAGAATATTCTTTGGCTCCCCTTGTGTCGAATCAATAAATTTGGGTTGCATACTTTACCCTCGAAAGCTGTTGCGATCCCCTACACTTGTGGGTTATCATGCAACATATTTGTGGCACTACTATTTAGGTCATATTGGTGTAAAGCGCATGAAGAAATTCCATGCAGATGGACTTTTGGAATCACTTGATTATGAATCATTTGATACTTGCGAACCATGCCTCATGGGCAAGATGACCAAAACTCCATTCTCTGGAACAATGAAGCGAGCCAATGACTTATTGGAAATAATACATACCGATGTATGCAGTCCGATGAGTGTTGAGGCTCGCGGCGGGTATTGTTATTTTCTGACCTTCAAAGATGATTTGAGTAGATATGGGTATATCTACTTAATGAAACACAAGTCTGAAACATTTGAAAAGTTCAAAGAATTTCAGAGTGAAGTGGAGGATCATCATAACAAGAAAATAAAGTTTCTACAATCTGATCGCAGAGGTGAATATTTGAGTTACGAGTTTGGCCTTCATTTAAAACAATGTGGAATAGTTTCACAACTCATGCCACCTGGAACACCACAACGTAATTATGTGTCTGAACGTCGCAAATGTACTTTATTAGATATGGTGCAATCTATGATGTCTCTTACCGATTTACCACTATCGTTTTGGGGTTATGCATTAGAGACAACTGCATTCACGTTAGGGCACCATCAAAATCCGTTGGACGACACCGTATGAACTGTGGTTTGGCAATAAACCTAAGTTGTCGCTTCTTAAAGTTTGGGGATTCGATGCTTATGTCAAAAGGCTTCAGCCTGATAAGCTCAAACCCAAATCGGAGAACTGTGTCTTCATAGGATACCCTAAGGAAATAATTGGGTACACCTTCTACCACAGATCTGAAGGCAAGATCTTTGTTGCCAAGAATGGAGCGTTTCTAGAGAAGGAGCTTCTCTTGAAAGAAGTGAGTGGGAGGAAAGTAGAACTTGATGAGGTAATTGTACCTTCTCTCAATTTGGAAAGTAGCTCATCCAAGAAATCCGTTCCCATGATGCCCATACCAACTAGAGAGGAAGCTAATGATAATGATCATGAAACTTCAGATCAAGTTACTACTGAACCTCGTAGGTCAACCAGACCACGATCCACACTAGAGTGGTACGGTAATCCTATTTTGGAAGTCATGTTACTTGACCATGACGAACCTATGAACTATGAAGAAGCTATGATGAGCCCAGATCCAGATAAATGTCTTGAGGCCATCAAATATGAGATAGGATTTATGTATGAGAACAAAGCATGGACTTTGGTGAATTTTCCCGATGATCGGCGACCCATAGAGAATAAATGGATCTTCAAGAAGAAGACTAACGTTGATGGTAATGTTACTGTCTATAAAGCTCGACTTGTCATAAAAGGTTTTTGACAAGTTCAAGGAGTTGACTACGATGAGACTTTCTCACCTGTAGCGATGCTTAAAGTCCATCCAAATCATGTTAGCAATTGCCACATTTTATGAAATCTGGCAAATGGATGTCAAAATTGCATTCCTTAAATGGATATCTCTAAGAAGAGTTGTCTATGATGCAACCAGAAGGTTTTGTCGATCCTAAAGGTGCTAACAAGATGTGCAAGCTCCAATGATCCATCTATGGACTGGTGCAAGCATCTCAGAGTTGGAATATACGCTTTGATGAGGTGATCAAAGCATATGGTTTTATACAGACTTACGGTGAAGCCTGTATTTACAAGAAAGTGAGTGGGAGCTCTGTAGCATTTCTGATATTATATGTGGATGACATATTATTGATTGGAAATGATATAGAATTTCTGGATAGCATAAAAGGATACTTGAATAAGAATTTTTCATTGAAAGACCTCGGTAAAACTGCTTACATATTGGGCATAAAGATCTATAGAGATAGATCAAGACGCTTGATAAGACTTTCAATGAGTACATACCTTGACAAGATTTTGAAGGAGTTCAAAATGGATCAGTCAAAGAAGGAGTTCTTGCCTGTATTGTAAGGCATGAAGTTGAGTAAAAGACTCAAAACCCGACAACGACAGAAGATAAAGAGAGAATGAAAGTCATTCCCTATGCCTCAGCCATAAATTCTATAAAGTATGCCATGCTGCGTACCAAACCTGTTGTGTACCTTGCCATGAGTTTGGCAAGGGGGTACTATAGTGATCCAGGAGTAGATCACTGGACAGCGGTCAAAATTATCCTTAGTTACCTTAAAAAGGACTAAGGAAATGTTTCTACGTTATGGAGGTGATAAAGAGTTCGTCGTAAAGAGTTACATCGATGCAAGCTTTGGCACTGATCTAGATGACTCTAAGTCTTAATCTAGATACCTATTGAACGTGGGAGCAATTAGCCTAGAGTAGCTTCATGCAGAGCATTGTAACATAAAAATTTGCAAAATACATACGGATCTGAATGTGGTAGACCCATTGACTAAACTTCTCTCACAAGCAAAACATGATCGCACCTAAGTACTATTTGGGTGTTAATCACATAGCGATGTGAACTAGATTATTGACTCTAGTAAACCCTTTGAGTGTTGGTCACATGGCGATGTGAACTATGGGTATTAATCACATAAAGATGTGAACTATTGGTGTCAAATCACATGGCGATATGAACTAGATTACTGACTCTAGTGCAAGTGGGAGACTGAAGGAAATATTCCCTAGACACAATATTAAAGTTGTTATTTTATATTTCCTTATTTTATGATAAATGTTTCTTATTCATGCTAGAATTGTATTAACCGAAAACTTGATACATGTGTGGATACATAGACAAAATACTATGTCCGTAGTAAGCCTCTACTAGACTAGCTCGTTGATCAAAGATGGTTAAGTTTCCTAACCATAGACATGTGTTGTCATTTGATAAACGGGATCACATCATTAGGAGAATGATGTGGTGGACACGACCCATTCATTAGCTTAGCATTATGATCATTCAGTTTTATTGCTATTGCTTTCTTCATGTCAAATACATATTCCTTCTACTATGAGATTATGCAACTCCCGAATACTAGAGAAATGCCTTGTGTGCTATCAAACGTCACAACGTAACTGGGTGATTATAAAGATGCTCTACAGGTATCTTCGAAGGTGTTTGTTGGGTAAGCAAGGATTTGTCACTCCGAGTATCGGAGAGGTATCTCTGGGCCCTCTCGGTAATACACACCACAAGAAGCCTTCCAAGCAAAGTGACTA
The DNA here is from genome assembly GCF_018294505.1 of Triticum aestivum. NCBI lineage: Eukaryota > Viridiplantae > Streptophyta > Magnoliopsida > Poales > Poaceae > Triticum > Triticum aestivum. The sequence continues at coordinate 484,489,421 of NC_057810.1, read as the reverse complement.
ATGAGTTAGTTGCAGGATGATATATTACGGAACGAGTAAAGAGACCTGCCGGTAACGAGATTGAACTCAGTACGAAGATACCGACGACCGAATCTCGGGCAAGTAACATACCGATGACAAAGGGAATAATGTATGTTGTCATAACGTTTCGATCGATAAAGATCTTCGTAGAATATGTGGGAGCCAATATGAGCATCCAGGTTCCCGCTACTGGTTATTGACAGGAGAGGTGTCTTGGTCATGATACATAGTTCTCGAACCCGTAGCGTCCGCACGCTTAACGTTCGATGACGATTTTGTGTTATATGAGTTATGTGATTTGGTGACCAAATGTTGTTCGGAGTCCCGGATGAGATCACGAACATGATGATGAGCCTCGAAATGGTTGAGAGATAAAAGATTCATATATAGGATGATAGTATTCGGACACCGGAAGGGTTCCGGGTAGTGTTGGGTATTTATCGGACTACCGGGGGTTACCGGAACCCCCCGAGGGAATAATGGGCCTTATGGCCCATAAGAGGGGAGCACACCAGCCCACAAGCGATGGCGCGCCCCCCTTAAGACAGGAGGCCGAATAGGAGAAGGAAGAGGGGCTTCGCCCCCTCCCTTTCCTTCCTCCCTTCCCTCTCCCCTTTTCCCCCTTCTGGTAATAAGGAAGGGGGGGGGGGCGAATTGGACTAGGGCCCCAAGTAGGATTCCTCCTACTTGGGGTGCACCAAGGCTGCTCCCCTCCCCCTTCCACCTATATATACATGGGGAGGGGGCGCCTAGAACACACATCAACTATTTTTAGCCGTGTGTAGCGCCCCCTCCACAATTTACGCCTCCGGTCATATTCTTGTAGTGCTTAGGTGAAGCCCTGCGCGGATCACTTCACCATCACCGTCACCACGCCGTTGTGCTGACAGAACCCATCCACTTCCTCGACACTCTGCTGGATCAAGAATTCGAGGGACGTCATTAAGCTGAATGTGTGCAGAACTCATAGGTGACGTACATTCAGTGCTTGATCAGTCAGAACAAGAAGAAGTTTGACTACATCAACCGCGTTGTCAAATGCTTCCGCTTTCGGTCTACGAGGGTACGTAGATACACTCTCCCCCTCTCGTTGCTATGCATCTCCTAGATAGATCTTGCGTAAGCTTGGGATTTTTTTTGAAATTGCATACTACGTTTCCCAACAATAATTCTAACATGTTTTGCATTTCTTTTAATTGTTGAACCGCGTGCAAATTTGTAAACTTTTGCTTTCTTCAAAACATGATTTTTAAAAAAAAATATTTCGCCATGTTTTAGAATTAGTGTTTGCCAAAGTTTTGCCATGTTTGAAATTGTTAGTTATAATCCATGGCAAAATAAGAGATTTTTTTAATAAAAACCATGTCAATTTTTGTAATTTACCAACGCAGTTTTAAAAATTAATATGGAAATTGTCATAAGTTTTGTGTACTCAAAACATAGCATTTGTTTCCTCAAAACATAGAAAAGTATGATATTGTGTCGCCAAGTTTTATAGACATTTTGTTTTGCCAAAAAAAATTTAATGTGTATCCCTCAGTTTCATACAAGTTTTGCCATGTTATTTACTTTATTTTAGCTATAAACTATTCACCATAATTTTTTTGATGTTTATTCCATGGGCATTTTTAAGTTCCATACTACATTTTTCAGTAATTGTTCTCATGTCAAATTTATTGTATTGACCATGTCAAATTTACTGTAGTGACACAGGGATTTCCTCTCTCTCCTGTCGGGACAGTGACCGGGCTTTACGATTGGATGTTTGAGAGATCCGGTTGTAGATGCTCTTATAACTATCAAAACTGAGGTCTAAATACCAGTTTTTAAGGTTTTGTGGTGTGCCGTAGGAAATAACTATTTTTGCCCCAATTAGAGGTTCAAGATGTGCGACAACTTTTGTAATGACTGGTGGAGGGAGAGACCTCCTATATGTTGCTCTTTACGATAAGTAGCCGGCGAGTCGCACAGGGGCAACCCATTGCGGTGGCCGTGAAGCGAGGGTGAAAATCACAAAAAAAGGGTAGTGCGAGGTCGCTAGAATCGAACCCGCCACTGCCTAGTGATGTGGGTTCACTGCTAGCCACACCAACCACAAGCTCAGGCTTCGGGTGTGCAACGCAATACTTAAAGAACTAATCGCAGTATCAGACTTAACACTTCTTGGAAAAATCAAGAGCAATTTTTTAAAAATTGTGATTTTTTAACTTGTGAATAATTTTTATTTTTTTTGAAATCATGAGCAAATTTTGAAATTCCCGAACTTTTTTCGAAAATGAGTCCATTTTTTGAATTTGCGAAGAAATTTAAAAAACAGACATTTTTTGACAGAAACAATTTGTAAAACTCGATTTTTTTTTAATTTTTTTTGAAATGGTGAACAATATTGAAAATTTTGAACAAATTTTGAGATGCCAACCTTTTCTGAATACATGATTTGTATTTGAAAAGCGGAGCATTTTTTAAAATTTCGAACAATCTTTGAAAAACAGTCAGGAACCATCCAGAAGGTTCTCAAAACCGGAAATGGTCGCACGAAAAAAAGCTAAATTTTTTTTGAGGAGAAAAAAGAAGCTAATTGGTCTGGCCCATGTACCATCGAAGGTGTGCGATACCTCGACAACTTGTCCCAGAATGCGGCAAATAGGGTTTTCCGGGAGGAGTTCGTTGGGGGCCCCAGAGGGAAGCCTTGCGGGCAGTTCGAGATGGGCCGGCCCAGCCGCGCGCGAGGGCACAGCCTTCTCTTTGTGTTTTTCTTTAAGTTTTCTGTATTCCCTTTTCTTTTATTTTTTACTTTAATTTATACCTCAAAATACTCTAAATACATATATACTACAAAAAATTCTCTATAATAATATTGATAATGGTCTACCAAGCTTTGAAAAATGTTAAATATCTAAAGAGAAAATGTTTTTCATGTATAAAAGAATTGTATAAAAATATTTGTTATGTATTAAAAAATGATAATCAAGCATTTGAAAAAATGAACAAGTATTTAATGTTAATCAAGCATTTAAACAAGTGTTTAATGTTAACCAAGCATTTGACGAGTTCAAACCCCACCGGCGCTTTTTTGAGAGTTTTTACAGAAAAAGTAACGTAACATGGGCCAGCCCAGCACGGAGCTATAGTGTGCGCCCGTTTGGTGGAACTGAATAAACGATGCTGAAGGCGCCGTTTAGGAAATCTCCGAAATTACTAGTTAAGGAGTACTTCTTGCGGAGATCACTACAACTTTCCCAAACTGTAACAAGTGGCGCGCTGCATGTGCACCGCATGTCGCAATCTGAGAGTTTTCCATTTTTTCGTAGATCCGTTTATACAAAATGTTTTATCTCTTAAACCACGCGTCCAAATCTCGAACCGCTTTCGCCGTTGGATTCGTCGCGTCGAGGTCTTCAAAACTAGACCACATGTTGGATAGGTTTTGATGAACTTTTTTTCATGAAAAAACCGGAAGAAAAAACCGAAAGGGGAGCACGGATTTTTTCCCTTTCCGAAAGAGGCACGCCCGTGCCTCTGACGAAATCACAACCATACCTCTCGCGAAAGTAAAATCGTGCCTCTCGCGAAAGAAAAAAAAAACAGAAAACGCGTTTTTTCGTTTCTGAGGAGGCACGGCCGTGACTCTCGCGAAAGCACAACTGTGCCTCTCACGGAAGCAAAAACGTACCTCTCGCGAAATAAAAAAAACAGAAAACATGTTTTTTTCATTTCCAAGAGGCACGGCCGTGACTCTCGCGAAAGCACAACCGTGCCTCTTGCAGAAGCAAAATCGTGCCTCTCGCGAAAGAAAAAAAACAGAAAACGCGTTTTTTCCGTTTCCAAGAGGCATGGCCGTGCCTCTCGCGAAAGCACAACCGTGCCTCCCGCGGAAACAAAACCGTGACTATCGCGAAAGAAAAATGTGTTCTTTTGCGCAAAAAAAATTTCTAAATTTTTTTTTGGTCGAAAAGCTAGGGAAGACGGGTGGAAAACCAAAACGTCAAAAAAGGGAAAACCGTTTAAAAGGCCAAAAACGCGTGCGAAAAAAAAAATCCGGAGGGAGCGCCTAGAGCTCGATACGTGGCGAATGGCTGAGAGCGCGCCAAATGACGTTTATCGTTGCGAGGCCCCCGAAGGAGCGCTCGTTAATTAGTTGCTCCCGGAAATCCCGGAGGACTCGCCCCAGAGGGAACCCTTGCGTCAGGGCACCTCGAGATGGGCCGGCCTAGCCGCTCGCGAGGGCACAACCTCCTCTTTGTGTTTTTCTTTACGTTTTCTGTATTCCCTTTTCTTTATTTTTTTAACTTTCGTTTATACCTCAAAATACTCTAAATACATATGTACTACAAAAAATGCTCTATGAAAATACTTGATAATGGTTGACCAAGCATTTGAAAAATGTTAAATATGTAAAGAGAAAATGTTTTTCATGTATAAAAAAATTTATTATCTATTAAAAAATGATAATAGATCTTTTGAAAAAAATGAACAAGTATTTAATGTTAATCAAGCATTTAAATAGTATTTAATGTTAATCAGGAAATGACGAGTTCGAACCCCACCGGCGCTGTTTTTTTGAGAGATTATACAGAAAAAATAATGTAACATGGCCGGCCCAGCGCGGATCTGTAGTGTGCGCCCGTTTGCTGGAATCGAATAAATGGGCGCTGAAGGCGCCGTTTAGGAAATCCCGGAGGACTCGCCCCAGAGGGAAGCCTTGCGTCGGGGCAGCTCGAGATGGCTGGCCCAGCCGCGCGCGAGGGCACAGCCTTTATGTTTTCTGTATTCCCTTTTCTTTATTTTTTTTACTTTCATTTATACCTCAAAATAGTCTAAATACATAAACTACAAAAAATGCTCTATAAAAATACTTGATAACGGTTGACCAAGCATTTGAAAAATGTTAAATATGTAAAGAGAAAATGTTTTCCATGTATGCAAATTCGTATAAAAAAATTATTATGTAAAAAATAAAGCATTTGTAAAAATGAACAAGTATTCAATGTTAATCAAGCATTTAAAAAAATGTTAAATGTGTATAGGAAAAATGGTGATCAGGCATTAAAAATGATGATTTTTTATCGTGTATATGAAAATATTGATAAAATATTTCAAAAAATGTTGAGCAAGTATTTGAAAAATATATTTCAAGCATTTATGAATGTTAATGTGTGCAGAAAAAATGTTGACCGTGTATTAAAAAATGATGAATTTTTTTACCATGTATATGAAAAATACTAATCAAGCGTTTGAAAAGTTGTTAAAGAAGTATTTGCAAAAATATTGAACAAGTATTTCGAAAATGTTAAACGTGTACAGAAAAAATGTTGATCATGTATAAATAAAATGATGAATTTTGTTATCATGTCTATAATAATATTAATGAAGCACTTGAAAAAATGTTAAACAAATATTTGAAAAATGTTAACTAGCATTTGGAAAATGTTAAATGTGTATATAAACATGATGACCATGTATTAAAATAGTGATAAAAAAACTTGATCATGTGTACAATACAAATGTTAATCGATCATTGGAAAAAATTGAACAAGTATTTGAAAATGTGTTAATTAAGCATTTAAAAAAGGTTCATGTTGCATTTAATAGATATTAATCAAGCATTTGAAAACATGTTAAATGTGCATAGAAAAATGTTTAGCTTTCACTAGAAAATCTTAATCTTTAATAGAAAAATGTTAATTATGGATTTGGAAAAGTTTAAGAGTATTTATAGAAAAAATGGGAACATGTATTCAAAAAATGTTTATCTTGTACTTGAAAAATGTTAATCAACTATTTGCATTTTTTTAAATGTGTATATTACAAAATGTTAAATTTGTATTATAAAGTGTTATATATATATATTCAAAAAATATTGTTGATGAATAAAAAATGTAGAATGAAAATGAAAAGGACAAAGAAAACCAAAAAAGAAACAAAATAAACCAAAGGATAAAAGAAAATTGTAAAAACAAAGAAACGAATGCAGAAAAAAATAAATAAATGACAAAAGCTTTGAAAACCAAAGGAAACAAAAAAATGAAGGATAAAAGAAGGAAAATGAGTAAGAAAAGAAAAGCTGATAAAAACAATGAAAGAAACAAAGAAAAACAAAAAATGGAGAAGAAATAAGAAAACCAAATAAAAACAAGTCGAGTCTTGTGTAGTGGCTAGCTGCGCTGGGGAGCAACTAGGGCGTGTTTGGCAGCCATATCAGCTAGGCCTGTCTAGCTCAAGCTTGGCTCACATGAGGCTGGTTGAGCAAATGCAACCCATAATCCAATATTTGCAACCTGTTTGGTTGCCGACATTTAGTTCTCACGCATTATAGGATTGCTTAGTGCACAATGTTTGATTACCCGCATTGTCTGAACTCTCACATAAGCACGTTATTTGGTTGCATGCAACCCTTGTTGTCTGATAACTTCTTTGGCGCTGTGGTGAGGTCACCAGCACACAACGGCGTCAGGAAGAACACACACAACATAACCTATTAGTAAACATGAATATTGTGCCACATATAAGTAGACCAGTTCAAACATAGTACTAAGCACACGATATTAAACTAAAGCAGAAGGAGCATACGATGGGCTGTCCTAGGCGTTCACGGCGCAGGCGTCATCATGCTTCCCACACTTGGTCACCACTTCAATGCCATAGTCATTGAAGGTGACGACATTCAGCATGTCGGGAGTTGCTACTTGTGAACTGCGTTGGGATTTCCCGGAAGAGGAGAGGATGATGCAGTATAGTAGAGATAAGTATTTCCCTCAGTTAATAATCAAGGTTATCAATCCGGTAGGAGGATCACGCAACACTTCGTTAGCAGCACCTGGACACAAACAACAAATCCTTGCAACCCAATGCGAACAAGCGGTTGTCAATCACTCGGCGGTTACGTGCAAGATTAAATTGTATGATGTTTGATAGATAGATTGAACAAAAACAAAAAATAATTAAATAAATAAAAAGTGCAGCAAGGTATTTTTAGGATTTTATATAGGATAAAAGTAGACCCGGGGGTCATAGTTTTCACTAGAGGCTTCTCTCTTGAAAATAACATATGCTGGGTAAACAAATTACTGTTGGGAAATTGATAGAAAGCAAATAATCATGATGATATCCAAGGCAATGATCATGTATATAGGCATCACATCCGAGACAAGTAGATCGACTCCTGCCCGCATTTACTACTGTTACTCCACACATCGACCGCTATCCAGCAAGCATCTAGAGTACCAAGTTCATAAAGAACAGAGTAATGCCTTAAGCAAGACGACATGATGTAGACAAAATAAACTCACACATGAATAAACTCCATCTTTTTATACTTAATGACAATGATACAATACGTGTCATGTCCCTTTCTGTCACTGGGATTGAGCACCGCAAGATCGAACCCATCACAAAGCACCTCTGTCATTGCAAGAAAAATCAATCTAGTTGGCCAAACAAAATTAATAGATCGGAGAGAAATACGAAGCTATCACAATCATGCATAAAAGAGTTCAGAGAAAACTCAAATAATATTCATAGATAATCTGATCATAAACTTATAATTCATCGGATTCCAACAAATACACTGCAAAAAGTCATCAAACATCGGATAGAACTCTAAAAACATCGAGGAGAACATTGTATTGAAGATTAAGAGAGAGAGAGAGAGAGAGAGAGAGAGAGAGAGATAGAGAGAGAGAGAGAGAGAGCCATCTAGCTACTAACGATGGACCCGTAGGTCTGTGGTAAACTACTCATGCTTCGTCGGAAGGGCAGCAAGGGTGACGTAGAGACCCTCCATGATCAAATCCGCCTTCGGCATAGTGCCGAAAAAAGCCTCCAGTTGGGATCTCGTGGTTTTGGAACTTGCGGGGCGGAAAAAGTATTTTGGTTGGCTCTTTGTTGGTTGCACAATTTTAGAGAATTTATAGAGGCAGAGTTAGGTCAAACGGAGCCACTGCCCCCACAAGCCACGGGGGCGCGCCCACCCCCTGGGCGCGTCCTGGTGCCACGTGGGCCACTGCTCCATCTTCTCATCCCACTCGAAGCTTCCAGGGTCTCTTATGTCCAGAATAAAATCTCCAAAAAGTTTCATGACATTTGTACTTCGTTTGGTACTCATATTCTGTAAAACCAAAAATAGGCAAAAAAAAGTAGCAACTGGCACTGGCACTAATTTAATAGGTTAGTCCCAAAAAAATATATAATTGCTTGTAAAGGTATATAAAACATCCAAGATTGATAGTATAATAGTATGGAACAATAAAAAATTATAGATACGTTGGAGACATATCAAGCATCCCTAGCTTAGTTCATGCTCTTCCTCAAGTAGGTAAATGATAAAAATAGAACTTTTGATGTGGAATGCTACCTATCACATTCATCATATAAGTTTCTTCTTTGTGGCATGTACATTTGGAATTGAGTGATTCAAAGCAATAGTCTATAGTTTGACATGAAAACATAAATACTCAAGCATACCAACAAGCAACCATGCCTTTCAAAATATCAATACTAAAGAAAGTTATCCCTAGCCCATTATGCTCGGTCATTGATCCATTCATGAAATACACTCAATATTAACTACACAAAATGCACAAGTATGATTATAGTGCTCTCCAATTGGTGCTTTATAAGAGAAGATGGAGACTCAAAATAAAAATAAAAAATGCATAAAAGTAAAGTAGATAGTCCCTTCACAGAGGGAAGCCGAGATTTATAGAGGTGTCACAGCTCAAAGTTTAAAATAAAGAGATAAAAATCATTTTTAAGATAGGCATGCTTTTCTTGTCAACGATACGACCGGAAGTTCCCAACATCTTCGATGCTAGGCACATTATAGGCGATTCCCAAACAGAAGATAAAGTTCATTTCCATTCCACCATTCTTTCACAATCCATGGCTAGCCATATCCATGGGTGCCCTCCATACCAACAAATTTTCAAGGAATTTATTATATCTACTAGATTTTTTATTCATTTCGGGACTGGGCATCCCTATTACCTTGTCATTTTCTTGTGTAACGACAAGTGAATAAACACTCATCGTGAGAATAATCCACCTAACATGGAAGATATTGGCCACCCCCTGCCGCATCATGAGCGGTACGACATACAAAATGGAAAATTATTTTGAATGACTAGAGTTGGCACATGCAAATTTACTTAGAACGACATGTAAATACCGCTTATAGGTAGGTACAATGGGCTCATTTGGCACATCTTTGGGTTTAAGGAATTGGATGCACAAGTAGTATTTCCGCTTAGTATAAATGGAGGCTAGCAAATGGATTAAGAAGCAACAAACCAAAAAACAAAAACGGTCATAAACATGCATTCAGAATAACTAACACTGAATAATGCACCATAAGTAGGATATAACTTCGTTGCATAACTATTGACTTTACGTGCATGCATAGGGAATCAAAAACCTTAACATCAATATTCTTGCTAAATCAAAATTACTCACAAGCATGAATCACATATTATCATCTCCATATCGTAAAACTATTGCAAGGAGTCATCCTATCCAATGATCTATATGAAAGTTTTTATTATATCCCTCTTGGATATTCATCATATCGTGACAAAATTCATATGTTGTGAAAATTACCATCACTATTATCAACTCTCAAAAAGATATAAGTGAAGCATGAGATTTCACCTATTTCTTTAAAATATAATCACCGCCGTGCTCAAAAAGATGTAAGTGAAGTACTAGAGCAACTGCCTGGCTCAAAAGATATAAGTGAAGCACATAGAGTATTTTAACAAATCACGAATAATGCGTGTCTCTCTCAAAAAGGTGTGTTCAGAAAAGATGATTGTGACAAACTAAAAATCAAACAAAGCAAAGACTCATATAATACACGACGCTCCAAGCAAAACTCATATCATGTGATGAATAAAAAATATAGTTCCAAGTAAAATTACCGATGGTTAGTATAAGAAATAGGGGATGTCTGCCGGGGCATCCCCAAGCTTAGTTGCTTGGGAGTCCTTGAATATTACCTTTGGGCGCCTCAGGCATCCCCAAGCTTAGGCTCTTTCCACTCCTTATTGCTTCATCCATCGTGATCTCACCCAAAACTTGAAAACTTCAATCACACAAAACTCATTGATATTAGAGGAATTTCTAGGGAACGACCTAGGATTAAAATTACCTCTATAAGCATTACCATTAAAATTGTTTCGTCAGACAAAATTCACACCCACAGGATCATTATTTTTCTAAATCAAGGTGGCACATCATTAGGATCAATAAGAGCATTTTTACTTGCAACCAATTTCATAAGAGAATAAATTTTATCACTCAAAGTACCAATTTCTTCAACTGAATTCACTTTTTTTACTAGTGGGAGTTCTTTTGGTATGCCATTGTGAATAATTTGCCATAACATTATCGAGCAATATGGTAGCCTCTCCTAGCGTAATTTCCATAAAAGTACCACCCGCGGCGGAGTCTAAAAGATATCTAGAAACAAAATTCAATCCCGCATAATTTTTTTTGTATGATCATCCATAAATTTAAACCATGAGTAGGGCAATTTCTTATCATTAATTTTATGCTCTTCCAAGATTGGGCAACATGTTCATGCCCAAGTTTCTTGAAATTCATAATTTGATTTCTTAGCAGAATAATTTTCGCGGGAGCAAAATATTTGGTAATAAAAGCATCTTTACACCTATCCCAAGAATCGATACTATTTCGGGGCAAAGATGAAAACCAAAATTTAGTGCGATCTCATAGTGAGAACAGAAGTATCCACATCTTTTTTCTTTTGCATATCACACAATTCAATGGAAGTGTTAAGATGGATGCAACATCTTCATTAGGACTACCAGAAAATTATTCTTTCATAACAAGATTTAACAAAGAGGCATTGATATCACAAGTCTCCGCACTAGCGGCGCGAGGCACAATAAGAGTACTAATAAAATAACTATTATTAGTATTGGAAAAATCACACACTTTTGTATTTTCCTGAGACGTCGTAACTAGGCAAACAAAATAACAAGCAAACAAAGAATCAAACACAAAAAGGCAAACGGAAAATATTTTTGTATTTTTATAAAAACTTTTTAGATGTGGGGGAGATAAAAACGAGAGACAAATAACAAATAATATAAATGCAAGGAGATGAAAATTTATGTGTAGGTACTTGATAGATGTTGATGATGTCTCTCCAGCAACGACGCTAGAAATTCTTCCTACTACTTGTGAACTACATTGGGATTTCCCCAAAGAGGAGAGGATGATGCAGTATCATAGAGATAAGTATGTCCCTCAGTTAAGAACCAATGTTATCAATCCAGTAGGAGAACCACACAACACCTCGTTAGTAGCACCTGCACACAAACAACAAATCCTCGCAACCCAATGCGAATAAGGGGTTGTCAACCCCTCAGCGGTTACGTGCAAGATTAAATTGTATGGTGTTTGGTAGATAGATTGAACAAAAATATAAAATAAATAAATAAATAAAAAGGGCAACAAGGTATTTTTAGGATTTTCTATAGGATAAAGTAGACCCGAGGGCCATAGTTTTCACTAGAGACTTCTCTCTTGAAAATAGCACAAGGTGGGTAAACAAATAACTGTTGAGCAATTGATAGAAAAGAAAATAATCATGATGATATCCAAGGTAATGATCATGTATATAGGCATCCTGTCCGAGACAAGTAGACCGACTCCCGCCTGCATCTACTACTATTACTCCACACATCGACCGCTATCCAGCATGCATCTAGAGTTTTAAGTTCATAAAGAAGGGATTAACGCCTTAAGCAAGATGACATGATGTAGACAAAGTAAACTCACACATGAATAAACCCATATTTTTATCCTTAATGGCAATGATAAATACACATAATGTCCCTTTCTATCACTGGGATTGAGCACTACAAGATGAACCCATCATAAATCACCTCTTCCATTGCAAGAAAAGTCAATCTAGTTGGCCAAACCAAATCAATAGATCAGAGAGAAATACAAAGCTATCACGATAATGCATAAAAGAGTTCAGAGAAAACTCTAATAATATTCATAGATAATCTGATCATAAACTCAAAATTTATCGGATCCCAACAAACACATGCAAAAAGTCATTACATCGGATAGAACTCCAAGAACATTGAGGAGAACATTGTATTGAAGATTAGAGAGAGAGAGAGAGAGAGAGAGAGAGAGAGAGAGAGAGTGAGAGAGCCATCTAGCTACTAACTATGGACCCATAGGTCTGTGGTAAACTACTCACACATCATTGGAAGGGCAGCAAGGTTGATGTAGAGCCCCTCCGTGATCGAATCCCCCTCCGGCAGAGTGCCTGAAAAGGCTTCTGATGTCTACTATACAACTTGTTCTTGTAGACTCGTGTTGGGCCTCCAAGCGCAGAGTTTTGTAGGATAGTAGCAAATTTCCCTCAAGTGGATGACCTAAGGTTTATCAATCTGTGGAAGGCATAGGATGAAGATGGTCTCTCTCAAACAACCCTGCAACCAAATAATAAAAGAATCTCTTGTGTCCCCAACACACCAAATACAATGGTAAACTGTATGGGTGCACTAATTCGGCGAAGAGATGGTGATGCAAGTGTAATATTGATGGTAGAAATATATTTTTATAATCTAAATGAATAAAAACAACAAGGTAGCAAATGATAAAAGCGAGCACAAACAGTATTGCAATGCTTGAAAACAAGGCCTAGGTTTCATACTTTCACTAGTGCAATCTCTCAACAATGCTAATATAATTGGATCATATAACCATCCCTCAACGTGCGATGAAGAATCACTCCAAAGTTCTTATCTAGCGGAGAACATAAGAAGAAATTGTTTGTAGGGTACGAAACCATCTCAAAATTATTCTTTCCAATTATTCTTTCCAAGAGTTCGTACTAAAATAACACTAAGTTATCCTTTCCTATCGATCTATCCAAGAGTTTGTACTATAATAACACCATATGATACACATCAACGAACTCTAATGTCACCTAGAAACTCCAATATTACCATGAGTATCCGTGAGTTGATTATACGATATGCATCAAACAATTTCAGATTCACAATACTCAATCCAACACTAAGAACCTGTTGTAGGGTAAAACCCTAGAGGGGATCTTTGCACACTTGGAGGGGAAAAAGGAGGAAAAACACAAGGAACAAAACTCAAACAAACCCAAATATCACATCCACTAGAGTAGCATACATGAGATCCACAAGATTACATGATCAATTCAAGGAAAATAGCACTAGGGTAAGGTTCTTCCCACTAGGTGAGGTCTTGCATCCAAAGAGGATCTTCTCCAAGAGGAGGGCTTGATCTCCAAGAGGAGCTTCTCCAAGAGGAGGTCTAGATATCCTAAAGGAGAAAGATGAGCAAAGCCCTCTTTTGTGTTCTAAATTCTTTGCTGACCCTACAAATGACTGTAGGAGGTGCCCTTATATAGTCTAGGGACGAAACAAGTTAAGAGAGGGGGTGGGTACAAAGGCCAAAAGGCCAAATACGCGTGGCTGGACGAAAGGGGTCCGGGCACCCAGGCAACTTGGGCTGGGCACCCGGCCTGCTCAGGGGGCGGCTGGCAGGTGGCCGGGCACCCGAGGGCCCAAGGCCCGGGCACTCGGGGCCTCAATCTTGGGCACCCGGGGCAGCGCCCAGCGGCTAGAGATGCGGGGGTCGGGCACTCGGCCAGCCAAGGCCCGGGCACCCGGGGGCGCGGCTGGAGGCGGGCAGGAGCCTGGGCACCCAGGGTGTCCAGGGGGTTTTGCCCCTCCTCCTCCTTCTTCACTCTTCTCGATCTCTCCTTCCTTCTCTTTCTCCATGGATGCTCGCAGCTTCACCTTCTCCTTCTCACGATCATCTTCTTGGTACCCTAGAATGCATAACATGTCTTATGAGGTAGAACCCAATTCTCATGCGAATCCGAATGAAACTCAAAGAGGAGAGAGTCAAACTTGTTCTCGATGGCGCGTGCACATGCTCTTGTCAACGGTCCTCACGGTGCTTGCGGTGGTGAAGTAGTGTCGGTGCGGGTAGGCAAGGGATGCTCCGCATCATCCCCCCCCCTTGGTAGAGATCTGTCCACGGATCGTGCTCTTCATCACCATGGTACTTGGCCAAGTCTTTGACGTTGAAGATGTCGCTTACGTTGTACTTGTCATGTGGGATGTCGACCTTGTAGGCGTTGTCGTTGTAGCGTGCGAGCACCTTGAATGGTCCGTTGGCTCTTGGGAGTAGCTTGGACTTGTGTTCCTTGGGGAAGCGGTCCTTGCGGAGATGTATCCATACTTGATCACCCGGTTGGAACACCATCGGAGACTTGTGGAGGTTGAGCTTGGAGGCGAGTCGTTGTACTTGGCGCTTGATCGTGGAACATGTTTCTTCATGCATCTTCTTGAGGTAGGCAGCTCTTGCAGTTGCGTCCATGTTTGCTCGTTCTTGAAGCGGTAGAGGAAGGATGTCCAATGGTGACAAAGGGTTGAAACCATAGACGACCTCAAAGGGGGACTTGCCGGTGGTAGAGTGTCTTGCACGATTCTAGGCGTACTCGGTGATGGGTAGGCACTCCTCTCACTCCTTGATGTTCTTCTTGATCAACATGCATAGGAGAGTTGCAAGCATCCGTTTGGTGACTTCCGTTTGGCCATCGGTTTGAGGATGATAAGCCATGGAGAATAGTAGCTTGATCCCGAGCTTGGCGCATAGCGTCTTCCAAAAGTAGCTTAAGAACTTGACGTCTCGATCCGACACAATTGTCTTTGGCACACCGTGCAACCTCAAGATTTCCCTACAAAAGAGATTAGCAACATGTGAAGCATCGTCTATCTTATTGTATGGGATAAAATGAGCCATTTTAGAGAATCAGTCCACAACAACAAAAATGGAGTCCTTGCCATTTTGAGTCCTAGGTAATCCAAGAACAAAATCCATGCTAATGCCTTCCCAAGGTTGATGTGGAATCGGTAAAGGCATATGTAAACCATTGGATTGAGAGTGTGACTTAACTTTGTAACATGTAGAGCACCGGTTGGTGAAGCGGGCGACATCGCGAAATATCTTGGGCCAATAATAGTTCTTGGAGAGTGTGTCGAATGTCTTGTCGCGTCCAAAGTGTCCCATGAGTCCGCCTCCATGAGCCTCTTGCAAAAGGAGCAAACGAAGAGAGGACTCGGGAATGCATAGTTTGTTAGCTGTCATAAGATAACCATCTTTGATATAATATTGTTCCCAAGAAGTATGCGTCACACACTTAGCATAAGGAATAGCAAAAGTCACATCACCCTCATACAAATCTTTGGTATGATCAAATCCAACTACATTCAATTCAAGTTGAGTAAGTAACATGCATTTGCGGGAAAGGGCATCCGCCACCATGTTTTGTTTGCCCTTAATGTACTTTATCACATAGGGAAAAGATTCAATGGATTCACTCCATTTAGCATGCCATTTATTCAACTTGGTTTGACCTTTTGGGTATTTAAGTGTTTCATGATCGGTCTGTATGACAAACTCATGCGGTCTAAGGTAATGCTCCCACACATGTAACACACGCACTAAAGCATACAATTATTTGTCATAGATGGGGTAATTGAGTTGAGCACCGGAGAGTTTTTCACTAAAATATGCAATAGCTCGCTTTTCTTGCATCAAAACTCCACCAACTCCAGTACCACTTGCATCGCAATGAACCTCAAAAGTTTTTTTCAAAGTTGGGTAAAGCAAGAATCGGAGCATGGGTAAGAAAAGATTTGAGCTCATCAAAAGCGGTTGATTGCAAAGGTCCCCAAACAAAAGGATCATTCTTCTTACTCAATGCATGCAAAGGAGCGACAATAGTGCTAAAATCTTTCACAGAGTGACGATAAAAACCCGCAAGGCCAAGAAAGCTACGCACTTGTTGAAAATTGGTGGGTTGGGGCCAAGTTTTAATTTCTTCAATTTTAGATTCATCAACATGTACACCCTTGGAAGAAACAATGAATCCCAAGAAAACAAGCTTGTCAACACCAAACATGCACTTTTTCATGTTGGCATAAAGACATTCCTTGCAAAGAGTTTGTAAAACAGCCCTAACATGACTTAGATGCTCTTTCATGGATTTGCTAAACACAAGAATATCATCAAAGTAAACCACAACAAACACTCCAATATAAGCTCGAAGAACAAAATGCATAAGACGCATGAAAGTTCCGGGAGCTTCCGATAAACCCATAGGCATAACCAACCACTCGTACAAGCCAAACTTGGCTTTGAAAGTGGTTTTCCATTCATCACCTTCTTGTATGCGGATTTGATAATAACCACTTTTAAGATCAATTTTTGAGAAAATGGTGGCACCGCTAAGTTCATCAAGCATATCATCTAAGCGAGGAATGGGATGCCTATAACAAACAGTAATAGCATTGATAGGTCTACAATCCGAGCACATGCAAAAACTACCATCTTGCTTGGGCACAAGTATAACGGGAATGGCACAAGGGCTTAAGCTTTCATGTACATGACCGTTGTCGATTAGTTGTTGTACTTGCCGCTGGATCTCCTTAGTTTCTTTGGGGTTGACGCGGTAGGGAGCCTTGTTTGGAAGAGGTGCGCCGGTGATGAGGTCTATCCAATGTTCAATGCCACATAGAGGAGGGAGACCGGGAGGTAGCTCATCAGGAAACACATCCTCGAATTCCTGCAACAAGTTGGAAAACACTAGAGGAAGAGGATTAGGATTGTTAGTTTTGGTCACCTCATCTTTGCATAGGAGGACAAAGTGGACGACACTCGATGGGTTCTCACACACTTCTCTCATCTCTCTTTTTGTAGCTAGGAGGACTAAGTTTTTCTCTCTTGGCGAAGAGGCGCTCAATTTTTGCTTGTGGCTCTCACTTTCTTTTTGGTGGTGCACTCTCTCACTAGTTTCTCCATGATGGGTGGAAGCTTGCTTGTCGGGGATCACTTGGCTTGGTGACATTGGTCGAAGTCGAAGCAGACACTCCTTGCCTTTCATCTTGAAGCTATAGTGCTTGGTTCATCCATTGTAGATGACACCACGGTCGAATTGCCAAGGTCTTCCCAAAAGAAGGTGGCACACGGACATAGGAACCACATCACACTCTAGGGTGTCCTCGTATGCGTCGATCTTGAAAGACACTTGCACCATGTGCTCCACTTGAATAGTGACGGAGTCGCTTAGCCATTGCACCTTGTAGGGACGGGGGGGTGCTTCTTCTTGACCAATTGCAGCTTGGAACATAACTCTTCACTTGCCAAGTTGTGACAACTACCTCCGTCGACGATGACCTTGACGGAGCGCCCATTGATGCCAGCCTTGGTGTGGAAGATGTGGCACCGTTGGTCTTCGTCTTGGTGGTGTTGGAGCGTCAAGACCTTGGAGACCATGAGAGAGGGACTTGAATCGTTGTCACAAAAGACTTGATCATCTTCATCTTCGTTCACATGCCGGTGCATGGCCACGTGCTCAATGGCTTCCATTTCTTGTTCACTCATCAAGTCGTATGTGCCATCATTGTTGAAGATCATTGTTTGCTTGTTGGTGCATTGGAAGGACTTGTGTCCTCGGCCACCACATGTGAAGCACTTGAATGAACTTGTCTTGACGGGGTCATCGGGAGGTGCCGAAGATGAAGGAGTCTTGGATTTGTAGGTGCTTGCCGAAGGACGAGTCGAGGAATGCGCAACTTTCTTGGAACTTGACTTGTCGCCGGTACTTGGTGATGCTCGAGTTGAGGTAGGAGGTGCCGAAGTCGCGGGAGCTTGAGAGTAGGAGTCGTAGGTCTTGGACGAGTACTTGGCGTATTTGAAGTCATCTTGCACTTGTCGCTCGGCCTTGGTCGCTTGATGAACTAGCTCGAGAAGGTTGGAGTATGGTTGGAAGTCGGCGATCCGCTTGATTGGATGGTTGAGGCTGTTCAAGAAGCATGCCATTGTTTGCTCGTCATCTTTCTTGACATTGGCTCATATCATGGCAATCTCCATTTCTTGGTAGTATTCTTCCACCGTCTTTGTGCCTTGCTTGAGGAGTTGCAACTTCTTGAAGAGATCTCGAGTGTAGTGTGTAGGCACAAAGCGGGCTCTCATGACTTCCTTCATTGCTTCCCAAGTTGTGATTGGTGGTTCGCGTCTTGTATGTCGTTGCTTGATCACTTGTTCCCACCAAATGAGGACGTAGTCTTGGAACTCGGGGGAGGCCCTGGCGATCTTCTTTTCTTCATCGTAGTTGTGGAGGCGAAAAATCTTGTCCACCTTCAATGCCCAAGAGAGATATTCTTTGGGATCATTGCTTCCGGAGAACTTTGGCATGGTGAACTTGAGCTTTCCGTAGCATAGTTCTTCATCTTGATAGCGGTTTTGATATCGCTCTTTCCATGGAAAGTCCTTAAATGCTCATTCCTTGTGATGTCGCTCTTGGCGTGGAGGAGGGTCTTGAAGCACTTGTTCCACTTGGTGTCTCTCTTGTCTTGGAGGAGGGCGAGGAATGTGCGCTTGGTTGCGCCTTTCGTGTTGCTCTTCGCGTCGGGCTGCTTCTTCTTGTATCTCGTGACGAAGAGCTTCCTCTTGTTCTCGCACTTGGCGGTTGCGGTCTTCGGCGGCTCTAGTGGCCTCGTCGAGTGCGCGTTGTGCTTCGAGTGCTTGAGCTTCATGTTCGAGGGCTTGTGCTTCATGGCGCTCTTGTGCTTTTCGAATTGCATCACCATCTTGAGGGACTTGATGTGGTACTTGTGGAGGTATTTGCTCTTTCTCCATTGCTTCTTGCGCTTGGTGACGCACTGTAACGCCCCGGATTCGATGCACCAGGTGTCTTCCAGTTATTCGCCGTCGTTGCCATGTCATTTGCTTGCGTGTCGCATTTTGACATGTCATCATGTGCATCTCATTTTGCATACGTGTTCGTCTCATGCATCCGAGCATTTTTCCCCGTTGTCCGTTTTGCAATCCGGCACTCCTATGTCCCCCGGCGTTCCCCTTTTTGTCTCTCGTTGTGAGCCGGTGTTAAACTTTCTCGGAGTGGCCCGAGGTTTGCCAAGCGGCCATGGTATAGCACCGGTAGACCGCCTGTCAAGTTTCGTGCCATTTGGAGGTCCTTTGATACTCCAACGGTTAACTGGGTAACCGTAGAAGTCCTCTTTGTCTTGCAGCCCAACACCTCTCCAAAGTGGCCCAAAACCCATCTAATTCCCCTCCATGCTCTCGGTCGTTCGATCACGATCGTGTGGGCGAAAACCGCTCCCCATTTGGACTCTTCTAGCTCCCAGAATCTATAAATAAGTCCCCCCTCCGAAATTTCGGGTCCAAAACCCTAGATCTTTTCCTCTCCGTGCCGCTGGACGTTTCATCCGCCGCCGCCGGACATGTCCGCCGCCGCCCAGCCACCTCACCTTGGCCAATCGCGGCCCGCCACCTCATCCCCGCCGCCGCTCCTGGCCAACCCATGGCCGCCACGTCTTCGCCCGCGCCTCCCACCTCGCGCCCGTGGCCGCTGAGGCCCGCCGCGCCCAGCACGGGCCCGCGGGGCCCGTTGGCCGCCGCAAGCTGCCCGCGGCTCGGCCCGGGCACGCGCCGCCCTCAGCCTCCCTTTGATCCCGAGCCGCCACCCGTTCGTCTCACCTCCGCGCCTCGCCGTCGCCTCCAGCGCCGGCCACCGCGCGCCTTCCGCCGGCGCCGACCTCCGCGCCCGCTCGGCGGATCTCGCAAGCCGCCGTCCCGCCGCGACCCCAACCGCCCGGCGCTCCTCCTCACCCCAGATCCGCCATCTCCCCGCTGCAGCTCCTCGTTCCAGCCCTCTCCGGCGTCCTCCTCTCGCCGGAGCAGCTCCCCGGCGCCGGAGCCCCGATCCGCCGCCGTTCGGTCGTCGGGAGGACGACGACGCCCAGCGCCCGGCCGCGTCACCAGCTGCGCGGGCCCCGTGGTCCGGCCCAGATCCGCCGGCCCGCCTTGCCTCTTTCTAGATGGGCTGAGCCCATGGGTGAGATGCCCTCTATCCTTCGCCCGTGCGTTGCTTAACTATATTACGCTCCTTGTTTTTCTTTTAAATTTGGCCGTCCCAGATTTCCAACAATATGTGCGCATCTTTGATATGTCATAACTCTCTGCATACTGCTCTGTTTCGTGCGTGTAATATGTCAAATTGTTCGTCTCAATGAGTACTTCATTTCATTCCATTGCATCATGTTCATTTGGGTCCATATTGATTCCTGAATTATCATTGCAAGAGTGCATGTTGCTGTTAATCTGCTGAAACTGTTATAACTTGGTGATTTGTCCTTTTTGCCATGATTGATGTGTGCATCTTATGAACTTGAGCCTTACATATGTTTTGAACTATGCCATGCCATCTTTACAGGGGTGTATGACATGTATTTTTGTGATCAATGTGGTGACTAGCACAAGCATGTAAACTAGGCCTTGTGATGTTGCTGATTTCAGTCCCTGTTCTGCTGTTATTTTTATGCCATGTAAACTTGATGCTACAGAGAGATCCATGCTTATTTTGAGATACTTCAGTAAGGATGTTTTGTACATATGGTTATGAGCTATCCATCCATTCCCCTGTTTGCAATTATGGAGTAGCCTAGCATGTCATTTTCGTGCTCTACTTTTGTTACAAAATGTTTCCTGGCAGATTGTTTACATGTTATTCAATTTTGCCAAGGTTGTTGTAGTTGATCCTTGCATGCTATGAACTTGTTCTTGCCATGGATAGCTTCATAAACATGTCATCTTGCTGTTGGTTGCCTTTCCATGCCATGTATTGCTCTATGGTGAGTGGTTCAAGCTCATCAACATGCCTACTTATTGTTGTTCCTGCCATGTATGAATTCGTCATATCACTTGCTATGTTTACATGGGTGCCATCATATCTTCTGTTCCTTTTTGGCTCATGGTCAGTAAGAGACTTTTGTTATATGCAATTAGTAGGTTCATGCCATGCCTTTGTTTGCCATGATAAGTTCCTGTAACATGTTGTTTGATAGCTCTAAACATTGCAACCTGATGTTATTTCTGCAAAATCTGAAACTATTATTATTTGCAATCTTGCCATGTGTTTTGGAGCATGTTCTAGTGATTTCTGGAGATAGCTCATTGTTCATGTTTCTTTATGCTTTACCTGTACATCATGTCCATGCCTTTTGTTTTCATATTGTGATACTGTAGCTTGTTGTTTTGATGCTTGCAAGATGCCTAGTTGCTGTTTTGAACAGATTGTTGTTATGCCTTGTATAGTGTATGTGTTGCACCGTTGCTTCGTTTTGAGTGTGCTCTATATGAAACTTGCTTAGAATTGCATGTAGTTTCATATTATCATGTTGCATCCTTGTTTAGAGGTGTTTGCTTGATGTTTGAATGCCTTTTGCATCAATGTCGTGTTTAACTTGTTTTGCTCATATCTTCTAGGCCGTAGCTCCGAATTAAATGAACCTTATATGTAACTTGACTAGAATCTTGTGTAGATCATCTTGGTGCATCTTAACTTGCTTTTTAACAACTTGAACATAATGTTTATTCAGATCTGGACTAATTTCGAAATTTACATATGAGGACTTACCGGAATTGTTATATGTTGTTCCCGGCCTCATTTAAACTTGCTTTGATGTGTTGCTCTTGTTTGCATCGTCTCTTGCCATGAGTAGCTTCATGTAGCTTTGTCATGCATCACGCTTGTTGTGCATCATGTCTTGTCTATGTGTGGTGTGTTTACCATGTTGTGTGCTTCTTCTCGATAGTTCCTGTTTTCGTTGCGATCGTGAGGATTCGTTCGTCTACGCTTGGTTCGTCTTCGTGGCTTCATCTTCTTCATGGACTCGTTCTTCTTCCTAGCGGGACTTCAGGCAAGATGACCGCTACCCTGAATCTCCCTACTATCATTCCTATGCTAGTTGCTTCGTTCTATTGCTATGCTGCGTTACCTATCTTTTGCTCCTCAAGCCTCCCAAATTGCCATGAACCTCTAACCTTTGACACCCTTCCTAGCAAAACGTTGCTTGGCTATGTTACCGCTTTGCTCAGCCCCTCTTATAGCGTTGTTAGTTGCAGGTGAAGTTTGAAGATTGCTCCATGGTGGACAGGATTTTTGTTGGGATATCACAATATCTCTTATTTAATTAATGCATCTATATACTTGGTAAAGGGTGGAAGACTCGGCCTTATGCCTGATGTTTTGTTCCACTCTTGCCACCCTAGTTTCCGTCATACCGGTGTTATGTTCCCGGATTTTGCGTTCCTTACACGGTTGGGTGATTTATGGGACCCCCTTGACAGTTCGCTTTGAATAAAACTCCTCCAGCAAGGCCCAACATTGATTTTACCATTTGCCTCACCACCACCTATATTTTCCCTTGGGAGTAATTAACCCAAGGGTCATCTTTATTTTAGCCCCCCCAGGCTAGTGCTTGTCTAAGTGTTGGTCCGAACCGAGTAGACTGCGGGGCCCCCTCGGGGAAACTCGAGGTTTGGTTTTACTCGTAGGATGTCTCATCCGGTGTTGCCCTGAGAGCGAGATATGTGCAGCTCCTACCGGGATTGTCGGCGCATCGGGCGGCTTTGCTGGACTTGTTTTACCATTGTCAAAATGTCTTGTAAACCGGGATTCCGAGTCTGATCGGGTCTTCCTGGGAGAAGGTATATCCTTCATTGATCGCGAGAGCTTATCATGGGCTAAGTTGGGACACCCCTGCAGGGTATAAACTTTCGAAAGCCGTGCCCGCAGTTATGGGCAGATGGGAATTTGTTAATGTCCGGTTGTAGATAACTTGACACCAGATCCGAATTAAAATGCATCAACCGTGTGTGTAGCCGTAATGGTCTCTTTTCGGCGGAGTCCGGGAAGTGAACACGGTTTCTGGGTTATGATTGACGTAAGTAGGAGTTCAAGATCACCTCTTGATCATTGCTAGCTTCACGACCATTCCGCTTGCTCTCTTCTCGCTCCTATTTGCGTATGTTAGCCACCATATATGCTTAGTCGCTGCTGCAACCTCACCACTTTATACCTTCCTTTCCCATTAAGCTTTGCTAGTCTTGATACCCATGGTAATGGGATTGCTTAGTCCTCGTGGCTCACAGATTACTACAACAACAGTTGCAGGTACAGGTTTTGCGACAATCATGACGCGAGAGCGATGTTTGCTTGTTTTGGAGTTCTTCTTCTGCTTCTTCTTCGATCAGGGGATAGGTTCTAGGTCAGCAGCCTGGGCTAGCAGGGTGGATGTCGTTTGAGCTTCTGTTTGTGTTTCATCCGTAGGCGGATGTTGCTCTTGTAAGATGATGTTGTATTCATGTGGCATTGTATGCCTTATGTATGTATCCCCATCTATTATGTAATGTTGATGTAATGATATCCACCTTGCAAAAGCGTTTCAATATGCGGGTCTATCCTTGGTGGGACCTTTGAGTTCCTTTTGGATAGGGTCGCATATTGGGCGTGACAAGTTGGTATCAGAGCCTCGACCGACCCTAGGAGCCCCCTTGATTGATCGTGTAGTTTGGCCGTTGTTGAGTCTAGAAGAAAACTGTTTTCGGAGTCTAGTTATATCAGAGAGTAGGAATTCTTTTTACTCCTCAGCCCCTTCATCGCTCTGGTCAGGAATCTTGACGTAGGTGTTTTGAATTACTCCTCTTCCCTTTCAAACTTTCTTTAGGATCACACAGTTGGTTTTCCGGTAGTTGTTCCTCAGCTCTTTTTATCTGGTGCATTTCTCGTCAAGTTGACTCGAGCCTCTTCATCTTTGAGTTCAATCCTCAGTTGTTTTCTTTTCCCACCCGCCCACCCTTCTTCCTCTCGGAACCGGAGTCCGTAATCGAGTATCCATCCTACTCATGCGAAGTCTTTGCTTTCTTTCCTCAATTATTTCAACTGATGTCTTCTCTTCATGTTATTCATCGTTTCTCTCTTCCAAGTTGTCTTTGTTTTCCCGCCCTCCCACCCTCTTCTTCCCGGAGCTTGAGTCTCTTTCGAGCATCAATTTCATCCGTGTGGAGCCTCTTCAGTTTTTCGACAATTGTTTCAACTGGTGAATTCTCTTTTGTTTGACATTCTTCATCTCCTTTTCTTTTCCGGTGGATTCAATTCAAGTTCTTCGGTAGTGATTATATTCTTTTCCTCGGATCAATTGTTTTCCCTGCTCGTTCGCCTCTCGCCAATTTATCATTCCGGAGTTCAGAAGACATCTTAGGAGATTCGTCTGTGTTCCAATTAATTCGAGGTTGTCACCTCATTCAATTATTTCAATTGTTTCGGTGCATCATCTATCTGTTCAACAATTCTTTCCAACGGTGTTTTTCTTTTAGTGGGCCCTAACCCAGAGGTCTTTTTCCAGGATCTTACCTGACTCTTCTAATTATTCCGGAGCTATTCCCAAATTCTTTTCAAGTGTGACGTAAGAATGGATTTCATCAGTCACATGCCTTCTCCAAGATCGCTTTCAAATTCTTTTTCATCGTCGGCTCAACCTCTTTGCTTTTCATTCTCCCGGAGTATCTCAGTAATTTTGGTGGTGTTTCTCGTCGTCATTTGAAGATCGAAGAAGAGTTTTCCTCTAAATCTTGCCCATTCTCTCGAGATTCGTGGTTCTAGCTTCATGCTATCCTTTCAAATTATTCCATTCATCAGATATTCTTTTTCTCAACCATCCGGAGCATTTCAGGAGTTGTGTTCCCGTTTCTTTTCACTGGAGGCATCATTTCAGCTACCGTTATCCAATTATCCCGGAGCTTCGTTCAAGTGTTCTTTAATCAGCTCATGATCTCTTTATTCTTTTGCATCTAAATCCCCTCAAGCATATTTGTTTTTCTAATTCTTCCCGGTGATTCAGTCTCTTTCATCAGTCATTTTCTAATTCTTACGGTGGTTCATTCAGATTTTTTTCCTTTGTCACCATATTAATCCTTTCATTCTTTCCAATCATACCGGTGGTTCATGAAGACTTTCTCAAGTTTTGTGCTATATTCCCCCTTAATCCTTTTCAAGAAGAATAAGTAGTATGCGAAATCCATTGCTAGTCATCAATTTAATTTGATGAAGGATAAGCATACAATAAATCTTATTCTTATTTCATCTAAATGATTAATCCTTTTCTTCCAGAGTTTGTTCTTGAGGAATAAATTCTAGTTCCAAGTGTTTCATATTTTCTTTTCCGGAGTTCAAATTTTCCTCGGCCAACTCGTCGGAACCTCCATCTAAATCATCGCAACGCTCATCTATTCTTTCATCCTTCATTTTATCACGTCATCCTTTTGTCTACGGAGTTATTCATGATGGTTCTTCATGATTTAATTCATTCTGCAAGAGTTCATCAAGTATCATTCCATCCTCTCAAGTTCATGTTCTAATCCTTCCATTTTCAGCAGGAGTGCTGCCTAAATCCTTTCAGTCTTATCTGTTTCTTATGTCGTTCTAACCGGAGTCGTTTCAGAGTCTATCTGATTCCGTGAGCTTTTGATTCTCGTCATTCTCGTCGTTCCTCTCTTCTTCTCGAGTGCTCTCGATTCCTTGCTTCTTATCTTGAGTTCTTGTTTCACCTCATCCCTTTTCTCTTTCGTCTCGGTCCTAAGATCTCGGGACGAGTCTCTTGTTAGTGGAGGAGTGTTGTAATGCCCCAGATTTGATGCGCCAGGTGTCTTCCAGTTATTCACCGTCGTTGCCATGTCATTTGCTTGTGTGTCACATTTTGCCATGTCATCATGTGCATCTCATTTTGCATAATTGTTCGTCTCATCCATCCGAGCATTTTCCTCGTTGTCTGTTTTGCAATCTGACACTCCTATGTCCCCCAGCATTCCCCTTTTTGTCTCTTGTTGTGAGCGGGTGTTAAACTTTCTCGAAATGGCCCGAGGTTTCCCAAGCGGCCTTGGTATAGCACCGGTAGACCGCCTATCAAGTTTCGTGCCATTTGGAGGTCGTTTGATACTCCAACGGTTAACCGGGTAACCGTAAAAGCCCTCTTTGTCTTGCAGCCCAACACCTCTCCAAAGTGGCCCAAAACCCATCTAACTCCCCTCCATGATCTCGGTCGTTCGATCACGATCGTGTGGGTGAAAACCGCTCCCCATTTGGAGTCTCCTAGCTCCCAGAATCTATAAATAAGTCCCCCCCCTCCGAAATTTCGGGTCCAAAACCCTAGATCTTTTCCTCACCACGCCGCCGGACGTTTCATCCGCCGCCGCCCAGCCACCTCACCTTGGCCAACCGCGGCCCGCCACCTCATCCCCGCCGCCACTCCTGACCAACCCACGGCCGCCACGTCTTCCCCCGCGCCTCCCACGTCGCGCCCGCGGCCGCCGAGGCCCGCCGCGCCCAGCGCGGGCCCACGAGGCCCGTTCGCCGTTGTGAGCCGCCCGCGGCTCGGCCTGGGCATGCGCCGCCCTCCGCCTCCCTTCGATCCCGAGCCGCCGCTTGTTTGTCTCGCCTCCGCGCCTCGCCGTCGCCTCCAGCGCCGGCCACCGCGCGCCTTCCGCCGACGCCGACCTCCGTGCCCGCTCGCCGGATCCCGCAAGCCGCCGTCCCGTCGGGGACCCCAACCGCCCGACGCTCCTCCTCGCCCCAGATCCGACATCTCCCCGCTGCAGCTCCTCGTTCCGGCCCTCTCCAGTGTCCTCCTCTCGCCGGAGCAGCTCCCCGGCGCCGGAGCCCCGATCCGCCGCCGTTCGGTCGTCGGGAGGACGACGACGCCCAGCGCCCGACCGCGTCGCCAACTGTGTGGGCCCCGTGGTCCGGCCCAGATCCGCCGGCCCGCCTTGCCTCTTTCCAGATGGGCTGAGCCCATGGGTGAGATGCCCTCTATCCTTCGCCCGTGCATTGCTTAGCTATATTACGCTCCCTGTTTTTTTTTCGAAATTTGGCAAAGTCCCAGATTTCCAACAATATGTGCACATCTTTGATATGTCATAACTCTCTGCACACTGCTCCGTTTCGTGCGTGTAATATGTCAAATTTTTCGCCTCAATGATTAGTTCATTTCATTCCATTGCATCATGTTCATTTGGGTCCATCTTGATTCCCGAATCATCGTTGCAAGAGTGCATGTTGCTGTTAATCTGCTGAAACTGTTATAACTTGGTGATTTGTCCTTTTTGCCATGATTGATGTGTGCATCTTATGAACTTATGCCATCTTTACAGGGGTGTATGCCATGTATTTTTGTGATCAATGTGGTGACTAGCACAAGCATGTAAACTAGGCCTTGTGATGTTGCTGATTTTAGTCCCTGTTCTGCTGTTATTTTTATGCCATGTAAACTTGATGCTACAGAGAGATCCATGCTTATTTTGAGATACTTCAGTAAGGATGTTTTGTACATATGGTTATGAGATATCCATCCATGCCCCTGTTTGCAATTATGGAGTAGTCTAGCATGTCATTTTCGTGCTCTACTTTTGCTACAAAATGTTTCCTGGCAGATTGTTTACATGTTATTCAATTTTTCCAAGGTAGTTGTAGTTGATCCTTGCATGCTATGAACTTGTTCTTACCATGGATAGCTTCATAAACATGTCATCTTGCTTTTGGTTGCCTTGCCAGTCCATGTATTGCTCTGTGGTGATTGGTTCAAGCTCATCAACATGCCTACTTATTGTTGTTCCTGCCATGTATGAATCTATCATATCACTTGCTATGTTTACATGGGTGCCATAATATCTTTTGTTCCTTTTTGGCTCATGGTTAGTAAGGGACTTTTGTTATACGCAATTAGTAGGTTCATGCCATGCCTTTGTTTGCCATGATAAGTTCCTGTAACATGTTGTTTGATAGCTCTAAACATTGCAACCTGATGTTATTTCTGCAAAATCTGAAACTGTTATTATTTGCAATCTTGCCATGTGTTTTGGAGCATGTTCTAGTGATTTCTGGATATAGCTCAGTGTTCATGTTTTTTTATGCTTTACCTGTACATCATGTCCATGCCTTTTGTTTTCATATTGTGGTACTGTAGCTTGTTGTTTTGATGCTTGCAAGATGCCTAGTTGCTGTTTTGGACAGATTGTTGTTATGCCTTGTATAGAGTGTATGTGTTGCACCGTTGCTCCGTTTTGAGTGTGCTCTATATGAAACTTGCTTAGACTTGCATATAGTTTCATATTATCATGTTGCATCCTTGTTTAGAGGTGTTTGCTTGATGTTTGAATGCCTTTGCATCAATGTCATGTTTAACTTGTTTTGCTCATATCTTCTAGGCCGTAGCTCCGAATTAAATGAACCTTATATGTAACTTGACTAGAATCTTGTGTAGATCATCTTGGTGCATCTTAAATTGCTTTTTAACAACTTGAACATAATGTTTATTCAGATCTGAACTAATTTCGAAATTTACATATGAGGACTTACCGGAATTGTTATATGTTGTTTCCGGCCTCATTTAAACTTGCTTTGATGTGTTGCTCTTGTTTGCATCGTCTCTTGCCATGAGTAGCTTCATGTAGCTTTGTCATGCATCACGCTTGTTGTGCATCATGTCTTGTCTATGTGTGGTGTGTTTACCATGTTGTGTGCTTCTTCTCGATGGTTCCCGTTTTCGTTGCGATCGTGAGGATTCGTTCGTCTACGCTTGGTTCGTCTTCGTGGCTTCATCTTCTTCATGGACTCATTCTTATTCCTAGCGGGATTTCAGGCAAGATGACCGCTACCCTGCATATCACTACTATCATTCCTATGCTAGTTGCTTCGTTCTATCGCTATGCCGCGTTACCTATCTTTTGCTCCTCAAGCCTCCCAGATTGCCATGAACCTCTAACCTTTGACACCCTTCCTAGCAAACCATTGCTTGGCTATGTTACCGCTTTGCTCAGCCCCTCTTATAGCATTGTTAGTTGCAGGTGAAGTTTGAAGATTGCTCCATGGTGGACAGGATTTTTGTTGGGATATCACAATATCTCTTATTTAATTAATGCATCTATATACTTGGTAAAGGGTGGAAGACTCGGCCTTATGCCTGGTGTTTTGTTCCACTCTTGCTGCCCTAGTTTCCGTCATACCGGTGTTATGTTCCCGGATTTTGCGTTCCTTACACGGTTGGGTGATTTATGGGACCCCCTTGACAGTTCGCTTTGAATAAAACTCCTCCAGCAAGGCCCAACATTGATTTTACCATTTGCCTCACCACCACCTATATTTTCCCTTGGGAGTAATTAACCCAAGGGTCATCTTTATTTTAGCCCCCCCCGAGCCAGTGCTTGTAGTGTTGGTCCGAACCGAGTAGACTGCAGGGCCCCCTCGGGGAAACTCGGGGTTTGGTTTTACTCGTAGGATGTCTCATCCGGTGTTGCCCTGAGAATGAGATATGTGCAGCTCCTATCGGGATTGTCGGCGCATCGGGCGGCTTTGCTGGACTTGTTTTACCATTGTCGAAATGTCTTGTAAACCGGGATTCCGAGTCTGATCGGGTCTTCCTGGGAGAAGGTATATCCTTCGTTGATCGCGAGAGCTTATCATGGGCTAAGTTGGGACACCCCTGCAGGGTATAAACTTTCGAAAGCCGTGCTCGCGGTTATGGGAAGATGGGAATTTGTTAATGTCCGGTTGTAGATAACTTGACACCAGATCCGAATTAAAACGCATCAACCGTGTGTGTAGCCGTGATGGTCTCTTTTCGGCGGAGTCCGGGAAGTGAACACGGTTTCTGGGTTATGATTGACGTAAGTAGGAGTTCAGGATCACCTCTTGATCATTGCTAGCTTCACGACCGTTCCGCTTGCTCTCTTCTCGCTCCTATTTGCGTATGTTAGCCACCATATATGCTTAGTCGCTGCTGCAACCTCACCACTTTACCCCTTCCTTTCCCACTAAGCTTTGCTAGTCTTGATACCCATGGTAATGGGATTGCTGAGTCCTCGTGGCTCACAGATTACTACAACAATAGTTGTAGGTACAGGTTTTGCGATGATCATGACGTGAGAGCGATGTTTGCTTGTTTTGGAGTTCTTCTTCTACTTCTTCTTCGATCAGGGGATAGGTTCCAGGTCAGCAGCCTGGGCTAGCAGGGTGGATGTCGTTTGAGCTTCTGTTTGTGTTTCATCCGTAGGCCGATGTTGCTCTTGTAAGATGATGTTGTACTCGTGTGGCATTGTATGCCTTATGTATGTATCCCCATCTATTATGTAATGTTGATGTAATGATATCCACCTTGCAAAAGCGTTTCAATATGCGGGTCTATCCTTGGTGGGACCTTCGAGTTCCTTTTGGATAGGGTCGCATATTGGGCGTGACACGCACCCTTTCACATGCTCGAACTCGGTCTTGTAAACCATTGCCATGGAACGGATTTTCTTGTGCTTGGCGATCTTGAGGAACATAACGTCAAGGGAAGCGAGCTCGTGGCGGACTTGCATCATAAGAGGAGTAGTCCGAAGATTGCCGACTTGTACGGTGACTTGAGTGGCATCGTCTTGAAGAAGCGGATGAGGAAGACGGGCGTCGCGCGATCATGTTGTGGAGCTCTTCCATTTGTGTGTTGAACTTGTCATCCATGGATTGAAAAAGGTTGGAGGCGAGTTGCTCCAAGCATTCACCCAATGCTA
This sequence comes from Triticum aestivum, assembly GCF_018294505.1. Lineage (NCBI taxonomy): Eukaryota > Viridiplantae > Streptophyta > Magnoliopsida > Poales > Poaceae > Triticum > Triticum aestivum. Next base: position 484,458,905 of record NC_057810.1, on the reverse strand, counting down.
CGTTTTCTTGATGAAGCGCTCATTGCGCGATGAAGAAGTGGTTCTTGGAGATGAAGCCAGAATCATCACCTTGCTCCTCGAAAAGTGGTTCGACAACGAGTTTGGCCTATCCATCATAACCAAGTGGGGTGAGTAGGAAAAATGAGAGAACAATACCAAAGTTACCTTCTCCGGGGATTGAGGATGTAACAAGTGTCACTCAATGTAATGCCACAACAGGAGAATTGGAACCGGGTTTGTATCTCACACCTACAAATAAGAGGCTTATGGAGTAGCTCGGTTAGGATAGTGGCAAAAATTTCAAGCAAATGTTAGTCAAGATATCAATAAGGCTGAGAAGGTTCACAAAAATGCAAGTAAAGCAAATAGATAAAACCCAAAGGTATCACTAGGTACACACGCACGGAAGATAGATGGGATACACACAACCAAGGAGTGAGCTCAAAATGTGCAACCACGGGAAATGCTCTTGTTGTGCGAATGCTCGAGAGACACTAGCTCGATTGCTCAAATGGGCAAGATACGCTTGTGCACCTACCTATGAGAGAACCGTGCCGTCTTCAATCCCAACTATGCTATATATGCAATGACCAAGATGATATAACTATGCAAATGGCTCAACTCTATTGCTTACAAGCTCTTTGTTGCTCCTCTTTTGCTTAAAAGCTTTTCTTCTTTTTTTTTCTCTATGCTTGATGCTCGAGCCGAGTATGAGATGATACAAGTATATATGATATGCACGGGAGAGCTTATGGCACAAAGATGATAACACGATCCCTACGGTGCACAATAGCGTGGCCCGGCAATTCTCAACTTGCTAGTCTCGATGGGTAAGCAACACAAAGTGGCTCAGGCTATCAATGCAAAATCAAGGAATAATTAAGTGTCGTCGAGGTTACTGTCCTTTCTTACGGTTAGCGGTGAAGATGACTCCGAGTCAAAGATGGTGATGACGATGTCACACGCTCCTAAGTAGCCGAAACACCTTAGGAAACAAAAATGGCAACGCAAAATTGGTCAAATGCGGAAGGTGGGTGTTTTTGTGATGATTTTTTGGATGGGGGCTAATTGTGGTTGTAGTGGGATGAGTGGATGGGGGATGTCAAGAGCTTCCAAAAAAGCTAAAGAACACAAAAAACAGACTTGGGAGGTGGAAGTTATGGCCAAATTGGTGGAGGTGTTGGGCTGATTCGGGGGGGGGGGGGTGCGGGTGCCTGGGGGTGTGAGGTGCGGGTCCCCGGGGTCGGCTGGGCGAAATGGCCCGGGGGTGTGGGTGTCCGGTGGTTCGAGGTGCGGGCACCCGGTGGTCTTCGGGTTGGGCGGAAATTTTGGGGGAAAGCCAAATTCCGTGGATTTCGTGGTGGGAAGGGTGGGGATTGTTGGGGAGGGGCTAGATCCACTTGCCAAACATCAAATCCATGGACCAAAACAACCAAATCTCACAAGATCCAACAAATTGCAAGAAAATTTTTTGGGGTTATTTTTGTGGGGATTTTTGAATTTGGACGAAAAACAACAAAATCAATCTAGCAAATGGGGGGATGGGACTCCAAGATGTGAATAAACCTTTCTCACGATACCAAGATGTTGTAGGGTCAAACCCTAGAGGGGATCTTTTCACACTTGGAGGGGGAAAAGGAGGAAGAACACAAGGAACAAAACTCTCAAACAAACCCAAATATCACATCCACTAGAGTAGCATCCATGAGATCCACAAGATTACAAGATAAATTCAAGGAAAATAGCACTAGGGTAAGGTTCTTCCCACTAGGTGAGGTCTTGCATCCAAAGAGGGTCTTCTCCAAATGGAGGGCTTGATCTCCAAGAGGAGGTCTAGATCTCCTAAAGGAGGAAGATGAGCAAAGCCCTCTTTTGTGTTCTAAATTCTTTGCTGACCCTACAAATGACCTAGGAGGTGCCCTTATATAGTCTAGGGACAAAACAAGGTAAGAGAGGGGGCACAAAGGCCAAAAGGCCAAATACGCGCAGCTGGACCGAAGGGGTCCGGGCACTTGGGCAACTTGGGCCGGGCACCCGGCCTAATCAGGGGGCGGCTGGCGGGTGGCCGGGCACCAGGGGGCCCAGCGCTGGAGGTCGCCAGGTGGGGTGGCCGGGCACCCGGGGCCTCAAGCCCGGGCACCCGGGGCAGCGCCCAGCGGCTGGAGGTGTGGGGGCCAGGCACCCGGCTAACAAAGGCCCGGGCACCCAGGGGCGCGGCTGGAGGCGGGCAGGAGCCCGGGCACCTGGGGGCTACAGGTGCCGGGCACCCGGGGTGTCCAGGGGGTTTTGCCCCTCCTCCTCCTTCTTCACTCTTCTCGATCTCTCCTTCCTTCTCTTGCTCTATGGATGCTCACAGCTTCACCTTCTCTTTCTCACGATCATCTTCTTGGTACCCTAGAATGCATAACTTGTCTTTATGAGGTAGAACCCAATTCTCATGCGAATCCGAACGAAACTTGAAGAGGAGAGAGTCAACCTTGTTCTCGATGGCGCGTGCACGTGCTCTTGTCAACGGTCCTCGCGGTGCTTGCAGTTGTGAAGTATTGTCGGTGCGGGTAGGCGAGGGATGCTCCGCATCCGAACCTCAAAGAGTGCCCTAAGATTTCTACCTGGTGCGCCTTGGTGGGTAGTGCTCACCTCTTTCACCTTATGGTCCTCCCACGAAGCTTCTAGTGCCTCTTTTGTTCCAAAAAAATTGTCAATTTTTTTTGTTGCATTTGGAGAACTTTTATTTCTGCACAAAAAACAACAACATGGTAGTTCTGCTGAAAATAGCGTCAGTCCGGGTTAGTTCCATTCAAATCATATGAAAATCATATAGAATTGTTGTAAACATGGTATGAATACTTCACAAATTATAGATACGTTGGAGACGTATCAGCATCCCCAAGCTTAATTCCTACTCGTATTCGAGTAGGTAAATAATAAAAGAAATAATGTATGAAGTGTGAATGCTAGTATAGTGCACTTTTCTAGATTGAGAATATAATTGAGAAGCGACCAGCCAAGAAATGAAACAATCATAAACGAGCATTAAACATAACTAACATTGAATAATGCAACACAAGTAGGATATAACTTCATTGCATAACTATTGACTTTATGTGCATGCATAGGGAATCACAAACCTTAACACCAATATTCTTACTAAAGCACAATTACTCACTAACATGACTCACATATTATCATGTCCATATCGCAAAACTATTGCAAGGAATCAAGTTTAATATTCGATGATCTTCATGAATTTTTTATTATATCCTTCTTGGATATTCATCATATTAGGACCAGTTTCATAGATGTTGCAAATTGTCATCACTAATAATATAAGTGAAGCATGGGAGTGTTCGACAAACTACTCCAAAAAGATATAAGTGGCTCTCTCTTATTTAAAAATTCTAGATCTTAATTATTTTATTCAAATAGCAAAAATAAAAAATAAAATGACATTCCAAGAATATCACACATCATGTGAAGAAGCAAACACTTAGGCTCAACCGAGGCTAACCGATAATTGTTGATGAAGAAAGGTGGGATGCCTACCGGTGCATCCCCAAGATGCTTGAGACTTATTGAAATATTATATTGGGATGCCTTGGGCATCCCCAAGCTTGAACTTTTGTGTCTCCTTAATTCCCTTCATATCATAGTTTCCCTAAATCTTAAAAACTTCATCCACACAAAACTCAACAAGAACCCGTGAGATAAGTTAGTATAAATCAATGCAATAACCTTATCATTCTATACTGTAGAAAACCGTTAAAATTGTAAATAAACATTTCATACTAAATGCCTTTGCATATTTAATACTACTATCCTCAAATAAAATTACTAAACAAGCAAACGTATGCAAACAATGCAATCATAACAACAATCTGTCTAAACAGCATATTCTGTAATGGATGAAGAAGTATCCATACTTATTTAACTCAAAAAATTCTAAAAATTTACCACACTGTAGGAAAATTTATCATATCATATTGTGTCAAAATTTAAAGCCTTTATCACATTCTCACTCTTCTCAAGAATTCATGCACTATCGTGCAACGTTTTGTTTTCAAACAGCCACATAAAGACTTGCAAAATAAGCATGGTAAAAGCTATACTTGACATTTTTATTGAAATTAAAGGTGAAAAACATTACCCTAAATATCAGCAAGAAAATCTAAACAAAATAGAATGACGCTCCAAGAAAAACTCATATCATGTGACGAATAAAAATATAGCTCCAAGTGAGGTTACCGATAGTGTTGAAGACCAAAGAGGGGATGCCTTCCTGGGCACACCTGTCGGTGTCAAAACCGGCGGATCTCGGGTAGGGGGTCCCGAACTGTGCGTCTAAGGCTAATGGTAACATGAGGCAGGGGACACAATGTTTTACCCAGGTTCAGGCCCTCTCGATGGAGGTAATACCCTACTTCCTGCTTGATTGATCTTGATGATATGAGTATTACAAGAGTTGATCTACCACGAGATCGTAGAGGCTAAACCCTAGAAGCTAGCCTATGATTATGATTGTTGTTGTCCTACGGACTAAACCCTCCGGTTTATATAGAAACCGGAGGGGGCTAGGGTTACACAGAGTCGGTTATAGAGAAGGAAATCTACACATCTGAATATCCAAGCTTGCCTTCCACGCAAAGGAGAGTCCCATCCGGACACGAGACGAAGTCTTCAATCTTGTATCTTCATAGTCCAACAGTCCGGCCAAAGTATATATTCCGGCTGTCCGAGGACCCCTTAATTCAGGACTCCCTCAGTAGCCCCTGAACCAGGCTTCATTGACGATGAGCCCAGCACACAGATTGTCTTCGACATTGCAAGGCGGGTTCCTTCTCCGAATACTCCATAGAAGATTTAGAACACAAGGATCGTGTCGGGCTCTGCAAAAAAAACTCCACATTCCACCATGGAGAGTATAATATACCAAAAATCTAATCTGCTGACAGCTTTTTATAGCATGACATCACGCCATGGTCTGGTTATTATTCGAACCGTTTCTCACAACCAGCCACCGCACATATCGCGAAGCGGTTTTATCGGCACGTCTTGTTAAAGCAGAGATCGTGTCCCCTTATCACGGGATCCTCATCAATATAGACGTGGGTAACCCAACTGTGCCATCAAACATGGCATTTGGGGAATAAGCGATTTTAGCAGGCAAGTGGGGAGGCACAGGATATTCGCTGCCTTTATAAGGGGATGAGAGTCTTCCCCTTCACCCACGCCCTTTCCTATTCATCCATTCCTTTCCGCCCGAGCCCTAGTGCCTAAGCGTTTCTCTTCTTCGCCCAAAAAAAAGGCTTCCCGAAGATGTCCGGATCTGGAGCAGGAGGCAAGTGGATGGCCTCTATCGTCCGGGAGAAGGACATCAAAAAGCTTCAGGGGCCCGGGTATCTGGCCAAGAGAATTGGCCACCGTCTTCCGATGGCGGGACAGATAGTCCCTACCCTGGAACCCCATGAGAGGTTGGTATTTCTCCCTCATTTTGTCCGCGGGCTAGGGTTTCCCCTCCACCCATTTGTTCGCTGCGTCATGTACTATTACAAGATTGATTTCCATGATCTAGCCCCAAATTCCTTTCTCAACGTCTCAACATTCATAGTCGTGTGTGAGGCCTTTCTCCGTGTTCTGCCGCACTTCGGCTTATGGCTGAAGGTTTTTAATGTAAAGCCCAAGGTAGTGAGCAGTGAGCATGCCAAATGCGGAGGCACCATGGTGAGCAAGATGCCCAATGTCACATGGCCGACAGGGACTTTCAATGATTCCGTCAAGGAGTGGCAGCAGCAGTGGTTCTATATCACCGAGCCGCGTGGCAAGGAGTGGACCGCCATTCCGGAGTTCAGATCCGGTGCCCCCCTGTGACTTACGTCATGGCACGAGAAGGGCCTGAGCTGGGCTTCGTCTGACGAGCTATCAGAGCTCCTAACGCGCGTCCAAGACATGGAAGACAAGAGCGTCAAGCTCGTCAATGTAGTCCAGGTGATGTTGGTTCGCTGGATTCTACCATGTCAACACCGAGCTTGCAATCTATGGGAGTTCGACCTGGCCAAGCACTAGACCCTGTTAGAGCTCTTTGGCTCTACACACAAGGACATCTGTAAGGTGCTTTTCAAGTCTCGCAAACCATGGCCGGACTCCACCAAGGACCGCGGATACCAATTGTCCCGCCCCGCAAGTTTGGTAAGCAATTGAATGTTTGATAATTCATGCATTCTGTCCGTACATCCTCAGGGAGACACTTAACGTATTTCCCATCATTTTTCCTAGGGCTGGGTGAAGAAGGCGGGGCGGATCTACTGTCCTGCCCCTCTGCCAGAAGAACCGGCCGACCCACTCCTGACGAAGATGCTGGTCCCGGTGCCATATAAAGCGCCAAAGAAAAAGACCGAGAAAGAGGCCAAGAAGACCAGGGGCGGCCTTCGTCGCCGTGGTACCACGGACACAAAATCCAAAGACTCTAATGCCCATTCTTCCTCTGAAGAGGATGGGGAGGAGGAGGATGAATCCCCCGCAGAGGGAAAGAAGAAAAGAATGGCCTCCAGTTCTTTGGAGGCCGATTTGCCTAAGAGGGGAAAAACTCTTCTTCAAGAGGAGTCCACCGGCGCCACTGATAGTAGCCCGGAGTGGGATCCCAGGGCCGAGCCCCTGGTGAGCTCATAAGTATAAAATCCGAACATGCTCATGCGTCCGGCCTTATCATGGCATCACATTCTAATCTAAGTCGTGTTTTTCTTTTTCAGTCCGGCGAAGCCCCGCGCCGAGCAATCCTCATCAGAGGATCTGCTGGGTTCGGACGCTATGGGGAGCGGGACACCCCTGAAGGCCTCTTCCTCCAAACGTAGGGACAAAACCGAGGTTTCGTCCCAGAAGGACCCAGGCCACGGAGGGGGGGGGGAGAAGGTCGTGAAGGCGGCGCCAGGATGCCATACTTCTGGGGCCGGTTACACGGGAGAGAAAAATCCCACGAGTGTCGACGACGGAGGTCATCTTGAATCCGGACCCAAGCCAAACACTATTATAGAGACCCATAAGGTCCCAGAGTCCCATCCACCAGCCGCCTTTGTTCGACCAGGGGCGCCGGGTACTTTATTGGCGGCACTGCAGGGTGCCTCCATTGTTGATGAACACCATGCCCTCATGGGTGCGGTGATTGAGAAGATTCAGTCCGCTGAGAGTGGACCAAACGAATCCTATGTCAGCCTCATAAGAGGCTTTGAGGTAAGTTTTATGAGTTTCTGGGAGAATGTCATGGTATAGATAGTAGCCCCTGATACATTGTTCGGTGAAAGAGAGAACCCGACAAGGGATCAAATTCACGTTCGCAGGAGACTCACTTGATGATATTTATCACTCTGTTTAACCAGCAGACATCTATAGCGACTGCGGCCTCTCAAGCTGCGGAAGTATTCGAAGTGAGGCGTAGTCTGAAGCGGGCCGAAGGAGAACTTGGCCAAGTGAAGAGGCAGCGGGGGGATAATCAAGGCATGTAGAAACCTTGTTTATGTAGCACGAAAGGATGAGTGTGCATGATAACAAACTTTTGATTATGTGCTCTAGGGGTGTCGGACGAATTTGAGGCCTTGAAGAAGGCTGTGGCAGAAGCCGAGAAGAAAGCAGCAGCGGAGCATATGCTCCATGAGAAGCACGAGGCCAGAGTTATTGAGGCTGAGCGAGAGCTTCAAGAGGCCGTGCAGAAACGTGAGACCCTGGAGCAGAGTTTAGCAGGGAAAGAATCCGAACTCTCCCAGGCTCGCCAAGCCGCAAGTGATGCCCGGGGGGAAGTCCAAGGTGCCCTGAAGGAAATCCAGGAGGCGAGGAAGATTGCGGCTGGTAAGGCTTTTTCTGTAAAAAGCAAGTATAGGGGATGAGAAAATCGAATTTGACAATCTTGAGTTTTGATGTATACAGGGGTATTTGCAGAGCTGCTGCGCAGCATATCTGATGCCGCCCAATTCTACCGAGCCGAAGGGGGGAATACTGCGGATAAGCTCTTCTGGATGCAGTATCTGGCGCTGAATTATCCAGTGCCTTTCTCCGATCAGCTGAAGTAGTTGGTAGAGCTGCACAAGGCGGCTGAATTAGCCTCTAAGGATTTAATTATCCGACTGTGGCCTGCTGAGCCGATTCCAAGCAGCTACTTTGGGCTCGTGAAGCGGCTTGTAGGTGCCTGCCCTCGACTCGAAGTCATCAAGCGATCAGTCTGCATGGAGGGTGCATGAATGGCCTTCGCCCATGCCAAGGTGCATTGGGGCAAGATGGATGCGGAGAAGCTAATGACCGAGGGACCGTCGAAGGGGAAGGAGCACCGCAAGCCCGAACTATATTATGAAGGTGTATTGAAAGGAGCCCGCCTTGCGGCGGAGCAATGCACGAAGGACATTATATTTCCATGAATATGGTCATGTTCATCCGTTGTAATATTTGAACAAGAGCATTCTTATCATCTATTGCTTTGTCGTATGAATGTTTTTCATCCTGTGCGGCCGTTGTATATAATAATTCTGAGAGTCGGCCAGTCGTCGGCTTCCGCCCCCACGTAGTGAGTACGGGGGTGTTCGGGATAAACCTGAGCACTCTTTATCCCAGTTGTGGGTCCCTAAAGGAGGTGTTCAGCACAGCGAACCAGGCAATCGAACTATAGGGCTTTATCGCTCTCACTTAGCCATAGGAGTTGTTTTGAGGAAGGTAGGCGCAAGCCCTAGTGTTCGAAAGACAACACTAGGGGCTCTATAAGTGCCTGATCAGAAAAGTCCAATCCGTTGCACGATGCATTGTCTATAGCATTGTGCGGAAAGAATCCTTAAAGAGTTTAGAACCTCTCGAACAGCTGACCAGCTCTCGCTTCATCATGACAGTCAATTTTCGGCTTTCTCTACTGAGGTGCTCGTCCGGAAGAACCGGGACACAATCGCAGTAGTTCTCCCAGTGCTACCTTAGCCGATATAGCGGAACGTAAGGTACCAAAACGTAGGAGCCGGGCAAACCCAACTATTGACCCAAGACATGATTCAGAGTTGATGCATATAATGCTATAAGTTTGGGGTGCCGGACTACCGTGAAGGTGTTCGGACTTTTTTGCCGTAGTATGGGCGTGACGAAGCCCCTGGCATATTAAGGCATATCGCGATAAGCAGCCAGCTTTTAAAAACAGTTTTAAATGAGAGATGGCAGTAGGTGAGCATCACATAAATCCACATGTTGTATTTGAGTAATACGTCAATGCGTATGAGTACAGATGATGTGACAAAAAGAAATATGACTGCAGAACCTGCTGATACCGGGCATGCGGAATTTGTGTTCGGATCCGTGGTGTAGTCAGACGATTATAGGGGAATATCTAGAGGTTCCATGATGTGCTCGAACTGTTCCCGTGCCCTACATCCTGGCCTACGTAGAGGTGAACCTGTAAAGAAAACGTAAGAAATGGTTTTGCGCCACCTGGCGGTTGAGCCACAGTATGTGGCTTGTATTATTCTTTTTCGGAGTGTTTTTAATTAATCTTAGGGCGGGCCGGGCTATCCTGCTGCGCAGTAGTTCGGACTCCTTTGGTGGTGTCCGAGAGCTTGGCCTTCGACTCGAGGTTCGAGTGTAAGGTGTCGTGCGTTGTTCTTGCTGTTAAAGCGGTAGTAGACTCTTCAACCGTGAGGGGGGAATTTGGACCTGCCATTAACCATGATGACGTCGCGTGGACCGGGCATCTTTAATTTACGGTAGGCATAATGTGGCACCGCGTTGAACTGAGCGAATGCGGTTCGTCCGAGCAGTGCCTAATGGTCACTGCGAAAGGGGACAATGTCGAAGACTAAGTCTTTGGTACGGTGATTGTCCGAAGATCCGAAAACCACTTCCACTGTGATTGAGCCCGTGCAACAGGCCTCTACACCTGGTATTATACCTTTGAAGGTGGTTTTTGTGGGCTTGATCCTTGAGGGGTTGATGCCCATTTTGCGCACTGTATCCTGGTAAAGCAGATTCAGGCTGCTGCCTCCATCCATAAGGACTTGTGTGAGGTGGAATCTGTCAATGATGGGGTCAAGGACCAATGCGGCCGAACCGCTATGACAGATACTGGTAGGGTGGTCCCTGCGATCGAAGGTGATTGGGCAAGAGGACCATGGGTTGAACTTTGGGTCAATTGTATAGACCTCCCGTAGTGCACGTTTCCACTTGGGAATGTGGCTTGCGCGTACCATATTCACCGTTTTTGCCTGGGGAGGGCATTTCATCTCTCCTCCTATATTCGGTGATCGGGGCTCCTCATCATCGTCGTCGTCGCTTTGAGACCCCTTCCCTTGTTTTTGGCATCTGACCTGCCGGCTTGTCTGAAGACCCAGCATTATTTTTTGGTGTGGTTGGCTGGTTTTCCAGGGGTGCCATGAATTTGGCATGGACGGTCGAGTATGCGGGTAAAGCTGGACGGGCCTGAATTGTTTTTGTTGAATGGTTTCTTCCGCTGACCGGACTTGGAGCCGCTGAATCCGGCATTGACTGATGTGTCTCCGGCATTATCACTGTTTTTGCGGCGCTTGTGTTTGTTGCGCCGTGATTTGTCGTTGCTATCCTTAGCTTTCGATGTGCCCGGATTGCTTGTTGTATTGTTGCTACGGGCCAACCAGCTGTCCTCGCCCGCGCAAAAGTGGGTCATGAGTGTTGTGAGAGCTGCCATGGACTTTGGCTTTTCCTGACCTAGATGTCGGGCAAGCCATTCATCACGGATGTTATGCTAAAAGGCCGCTAGGGCTTCGGCATCCGGACAGTCAATAATTTGGTTCTTTTTGGTTAGGAACCGGGTCCAAAATTTCCTAGCTGACTCTCCGGGCTGTTGGGTTATGTGACTTAGATCATCATTGTCTGGTGGTCGCACGTAAGTGCCTTGGAAGTTGTCAAGGAATGCGTCTGCCAGATTCTACCAACTCCCGATGGAGTTTGCCGGCAAGCTATTCAGTCAATGCCGAGCCGGTCCCTTTAGTTTTAGTGGGAGGTACTTGATGGCGTGTAGATCATCTCCGCGGGCCATGTGAATGTGGAGGAAAAAAATCTTCTATCCATACCGCGGGGTTTGTGGTACCATCGTATGATTCAATGTTCACGGGTTTAAACCCCTCAGGGAATTCAGGCTCCATTACTTCATCAGTGAAGCATAGGGGATGTGCGGCGCCTCTGCGCCGGGCTTCATTGTATTCGGCCTGGCCGGATTTGTTAGTGTATCCGGCATGACGATCCTTGTCACGCGTTGGGGCGCGTCCCCGTGATCCGTAAATCGATCTTGACTATCCTGCTTTGTCTTCCAATACATCTTGCAGGTCCTTCATGTAGCCCCGGGCCTTGGTATTGTCGTTTGATTGGCGGCGGGGTGCGGTCTGGACTTCGGGCTGGTACACCGTTTTGTCGTGGCCACGGGGTGGCCAGTCAGCCGCATCATGCGCTGGTAGCATGGGCCTTAAGTCCTCCTCCTCGAGTTGAGGTAGCAGCCTGCACTTTGGGTAGCTTTTGCTAGGGCGCTCGATTCCATATTACTCGGTAGCCAGGACCTCGGTCCATCTGTCCGTTAGCAGATCCTGATCAGCTTCAAGCTGTTGCTGCTTTTTCTTCAGGCTTTTTGTAGTGGCTATAAGCCAGCGTTTGAAGCGCTCCTGCTCGACGGGATCTTCAGGCATGATGAATTCTTCGTCGCCAAGGGTCACCTCATCTTCGGAGAGAGGCATGTAGTTATCGTCCTCTGATTCTCCATCAGTTGCTTGTTCTTTAGGGCTAGCTTGCCCCTCCTCTTGCTCGGCCTGCTCGAAGCCTGGCTGGGCAGTGTCGGTGTAAAAAAGTAGGGGCTCTGCTTTTGACCCCTTTACTTGTGCACAGGCAGTCAGAGCGTCCCGCCACGACCACGCATAACATGGCAGGAAAGGGGAGCCAGAGGAAAGCGGAAGCCACAAGGATAATCGAAGCAACAACAAGGACCAAGCCACAAAGATCAGATAGGCGTAGCAGGTTCCCCCGGCAAGGACTCTTGCCAGGGCAGCCTCAGCAGCCCCGGCAAGACCCTTGCCAGGGCAGCTCGCCCATGCCAACCGAAGTAAGCCACCCTTGAGCCCACCAGCACTCGACAAAAGCGTTGGGACAGGGCTCAGGAGGCACCTCTGTGGTGGCATGCAGATCTTTGTGAAGACATAAAATGCTCAAGATCAAAAGAGAATAGGAAGGCAACTATCCTCACCGAAGGAACCCACAAGACCCCCGGCAAGATCCTTGCCGGGGGAGCCCGCGCGCCACGGCAAGACCCTTGCCGGGCCACCCGGCAAGACCCTCGCGAAGCGCACCGGCAGGGCCACTGCTAGGCCCGAGCCAGCCAGGTCTTCACCGCCGTTCGCATGCAACTGCCGACCCAACCAGCTGGGCAGGCACCTGCATGGCAGCATGCAATCCTTCGTGGAGGCTCCACCACCGCGCCACCTTAGCTGCCTGCCTGCCTACATGGCACTGCATGCATCGCTGGCCAGGGCGCGTGTCGAAATGAAGAGGGGCGGCGACGGACGGGACGGGCCTCGCCCCCGTCCCCGATAAAGTGAAGGGACACCTAAGCCTCGCATTAAATGCGTCTTGTCCTATAATACGAGCGATAAACTCGCAATGCTGTAGCACTTTCCACCTCATGTGTGCCACTGTGGCAGCCCCTTTCGCCTATAAAAGGAGGCCCATGGCACACAGCGAAGGGATTCGGCTTTTTCGGACCTCGTGACACCTAGAGCTAGTTCGAGAGCTCAAGAACACTAATACATCCACCAAAGCAGGATCGTAGGGTTTTACGCATCTTTGCGGCCCGAACCTGGGTAAATCCCCCTTGTGTTGTCTACTAGTCCTGCTCTCCTCACGATCCCCGCACCCCGCAACCGTAGAAGGGATTCCAGTGATCCCATAGGTGTCGTTTCCCACCAACATCTTTGGCGCGCCAGGTAGGGGGGGCAGCGCAATTGTGAGGACCTAGCCTAGCAGTCTTAAGAACAAGATGACCACGACGATCGGTTCGTCCAGGACCGAGTTGGTACCGGCGCGGACCGACAGCGCGCAAGTCGCGGAGAGAACCCATGGCGCGGCCCGCGAACATATACATCACCCCGATGGTCCCGGCCTGGCGAGCGGCGTCATTCGCACGCCAGGCAATGAACCACCTATCGCGGGCTCCGGAGGTGGACTCGCCCCTCCCCCCCGCAGGTGGTGCAGGGCCCTCCAGGGGTGCCGCCGTCCCGCCAGGCGGCGGCACGGCGACCTCCAAGACACCGACACCGGCGCCCACGGCACGCTCTTCCTAGGTTGTGCGTGATGACCAGTGTCACCATGCTGGTGGCCCCACGCGCCACCCTGGGAAGAGTCCCGCGCGTCCATCACATGAAGAAGAGGGCCAGCATGCGCGCCGAGGTGCTGATGGAGGTGGAGAACGGCTGCGGAGCCATGACGCGGCTCCTTCTAACGCGGTTAGAAGTCGAGGCGCATCGCGGTCCACCCAGCTCTCGCCGCCACCCACACCAGCGGAAGCCCTAGCGCGTGCAGCTGCTCCTCGATTTTCCTCCCGCCGCGGAGAAGCTTGATGAGTGGAGGGCCACTGTGCGGAGCCTCGTCGGCATCTCCAACAACGATGAGTTGCGGCCGGTGGGACCCGTAGGCCGTCGCTCCATCGGGCCACCGTGTGCCAGCAGAGACCGTGCTGGAGGCGATGCAGCCACGGTGCACTCCCCTTCTCCGTTTCGGCCATCCCGGGCATCGGTTCGTCGCGACAACACTCGAGACGATATCTTCATCGCGCCGTCCGACCCATGAACCAACCGTGATCAGCGTCAAGTCCTTTGGGAGCAGGCTCAGGAGGATGCTCGAACTACGATCAAGCACCGACGTGACGCGCGCCACCAGTCGGATAGGCGGGCAGGACCGCTACGGACCACCCAGCGTCGGGGGGCTACGGTGGCCTACCTTACGAGGTGGGTTGTTCGGCTTTCACCCGTGAGCTGCGGCAGTTCTAGTGGCCCTCCCACCGTACGTTCAAGCCCGACGTTGGCGAGAAGTACAACGGTAAGACTCACCCGTCAGAGTTCTTCAGTATCTACACCATCGCGATGCAAGCTGCTGGGGCCCACGGTGATAAGGTGCTTGCCAACTACTTCCCGTTGGCACTCAAGCCTAATGTTATGTCATGGTTGATGCACTTGCCGGTGGATTCCATCTCTTCTTGGGCGGAACTGTGACATGAGTTTGTTGGCGCCTTCACCGGAGGTCACCAAGCTCATGGCCAGGCAAGTGATTTACACATCATCCCCCAGAAGGAAGGAGAAAACCTGCGCAAGTACATCCAAAGGTTCAGCCTAGTGCAGTACAACATCCCCGACGTTCATCCCGCCACCGTGATCAGTGTGTTCCATCAGAACGTGCGCAACCGTAAGATGCGCGAAGAGCTAGCGACGAACAAGGTTAGAGATGTGTGGCCGAACTTTATGTTCTGGCCGATCGGTGCGCTCGGGCTGAAGAGGGGAGGAAGTACCCCAGCGAAGATGCTGGTGCGGAAACCGACTCCACGGATGACACTGCCACCCCTGCGAAGAAGGGCCGGTGCCGTAACAGTAAGCGTAGAAGCAAGACCGTGCTTGCCGTCGAGGGATCCGACGATACCGGCGCCACCAAGAAACCCAAGGCAAGTGACCCCGGCAAGGAGGTTGCCGGGTGTACCGCTTGCCGGGCCTTGGCGGGCGCCGATAAGCCAGGAGGCTCCGACAAGCAGTATTGCAAGATCCACCGCACCAAGGGCCATGATCTCCAAAACTGCCGGCAAGTGGAGCTGCCCGTCGAGAAGCAGAAAGCCAAGTATGAACGGCGGGACAAGGAGAAAGGCCTAGATGGTGCCGAGGGACCCGGCAAGAAACATGGCGGCCAAGGAAGCCGCCGCGGCAAGGATAATCAGCAAGAGAGACTTGCCGGGGGCCGCGACAAGAAGCAGGAAGATGATGATCATGACAAGGAGGACGAATCCGGTGACCACGAGTTTCAGAAAGCCACAGAGGCCATGTGCGTCGAAGGCGGCGCCTCGCTGCATACATCCCACCGCCAACTCAAGCAGTGGGCGCGTGAGATCACGGTGGTGGAGCCATCGTTTGATGCACGGAAGCCGCTGAAATGGTCCAGCACGCCCATCATCTTCGACACCGAGGACCACCCTGACCGCACCACCGCGGTCGGGTGCTTGCCATTGTTGGTTTTGCCAATGGTCCGCAACCTCAAGGTGACAAGTATGTTGGTTGACGGCGGGGCCGGCCTGAACTTGATCTCGCCTGTTGTGGTCAGAAGGCTGTAGATCCCTGATGGAGACCTCGAGGAGACGAGTACGTTCCAAGGGGTTATCCCGGGGAGGAGCCAGCCAAAGGGAAAGATCATGTTGCCCGTGACATTCTGAGGCGAGCTGAACCACATGACGGAGAGGATTATTTTCGATGTAGCTGAGATCCCCTTGCCTTACAACGGGATCCTCGGCCGCCCAGCGCTAGCCAAGTTCATGGCGGCCTTGCACTACGCCTACAACATGCTGAAGATGCCCGGGCCGATGAACATCATCACTATCCCCTCCGACAAGAAAAATGCGGTGATCTGCGCCGACCAACTCTACCGGGAAGCAGTTGCAGCAGCTGCCGCTAAGGCGCCTGCTCCTGCCGACGGAGCCCCGGGAGAGAAGAAGACCGGCGAGACCCCTCGCACCCACCCCAGCAAGCGCACCCCTTCGAGGTGTTGTGCCTCCATTGAGAACGTGCCAGAGAGCTCCACCGGCAAGAGCAAGAAGTCCAGAGCTACACCACCAGAGACCAAGAAGGTGCCCATCAAGGAGGACGACATAGGAGGAGCTTTTACCATAAGCTCCACCCTCGACAGCAAATAGGAAAGCGAGCTCGTCACCTTCCTGCGGGCGAATGTCGATGTGTTTGGATGGCAAGCCTTCGACATCCCCGGCGTTCCCAGGGAGGTGATTGAGCACCACCTTGCTGTTTGTCCTCATGCGCGGCCCGTCAAGCAGAAGGTCAGGAAGCAAGCTCTAAAGAGGCAAGAGTTCATCACGGAGGAAATCAGAAAGCTAGAGGCGGCAGGCTTGGCGAGGTGAGTACTCCACCCGACGTGGTTGGCCAATCCGGTAGTGGTGCGCAAAGCAAATGGGAAATGGAGGCTGTGTATTGACTACACGGACATCAATAAGGCTTGTCCAAAGGACCCTTTCCCGTTACTGCGCATCGACCAAATTATTGACTCCACGACTGGGTGTGACCTCTTATCGTTCCTCGACGCCTACTCGGGATACCACCAGATCTTCATGGCAAAGGAAGACGAGGAAAAGACATCATTCATCACCCGTGTGGTACGTATTGCTTTTTACGGATGCCTTTCGGGTTGAAGAGTGCTGGCTCGACCTTTGCAAGAGCAGTCCAAATTGGTTTTGAGCCCCAGCTACATAGAAATATGGAAGCTTATATGGATGACATAGTGGTCAAAACCAAGGACAAAGCAACGCTTGTGCAAGACCTGGAGGAAACATTCGGGAACCTGTGCAAGATCAACCTCAAATTGAACCCTGAGAAGTGTGTCTTCGGCGTCCCGTCTGGCAAACTTCTCGGGTTCTTTGTGTCCCAGATCGGGATTGAAGCAAATCCAGATAAGATCAAGGCCATCGAGCAGATTGAGGCACCCAAGCGAATCAAGGACATGCGTCGGCTCACTGGCTGCGTTGCTGCCATGAGCCGGTTCATCTCCAAGTCCGTGGAGCGTGCCCTTCCTTTCTTCAAGATCTTGAAGAAAGCAGGGCCAGTGGAGTGGACCCTAGAAGCCGAGGCAGCGCTGCAGGATTTGAAGAGATACCTGTCCTCTACCCCAGTGCTGGTTGCACCCAAACCCCAAGAACCATTGCTGCTCTATCTAGCGGCAATGAATTAGGTGGTTAGCGCCGCACTAGTGGCGCAGAGAGAGGCCGACAAAAAGGCAGCGACAGCGGCAGAGCCAACAGATGGCAGGCCAAAACCCTCTCCGGCAGGGCTCGATCCCGGCAAGATCGAGTCCCCGGCAGGGGCTGACGACAGCGCGACAGGACCCACGCAACCGGATGAAGAGGCACAGAAAAAGAAAATGGTGCAGCACCCAGTGTACTTTGTCAGCTCCCTCTTGTAGGGGGCTAGGTCGAGGTACTCAGGTGTGCAAAAACTGCTCTTCGGCCTCCATATGGCTTCGAGAAAGCTGTGCCATTACTTCCAAGCGCACGAGATCACGGTGGTCACCCGCCTCCCATTGCAACGGATACTGCACAACCCAGATGCGATGGGGAGGATCGTGGAATGGGCCCTGGAGCTGTCAAGTTTCGGTTTAAAATTTGAAAGTACCTCAATGATTCAGAGTAGAGTCTTGGCAGAGTTTGTTGCGGAATGGACCTCGACGCCTAACGAAGAGGTACAAGAGACCGCTCTCCCCGGCAAGGAAACGAGCCGCAATTGGATCATGTACTTTGATGGTGCCTTCTCGCTGCAAGGCGCCGGCGCTGGTGTGCTGCTTCTCGCACCCACCGGAGAGCACCTCAAGTATGTTATCCAGATGCACTTATGCACTTTCCCCGGGAGATGTCAACCAACAACACCGCCGAGTATGAGGGTTTGCTTGCCGGTCTCAGGATCGCGGCAGACCTCGGAGTTAAGAAGCTCATCATCAGGGGCGACTCACAGCTCGTCGTCAGGCAGATCAACAAAGATTATCAAAGCCCGTTGATGGAAGCTTACGTAGATGAGGTGAGGAAACTGGAGGAGCGCTTTGACGGTATGCACACGGAGCATGTCCCTCGGGCAGAGAACGACATCGCCGATTACCTGTCAAAGTGCGCCGCCCTCAAGCTGCCTATGGAACCAGGTACTTTTGTGCTTCAGTTAACCCAACCATCCGTTGAGCCGTCTACTGGGCAAAGCAAGCGGAGGAAGCTAGGACCCGGCAAGTACTTTCCCACCGAGCTCCTCGGAGCCGTCGACGAAGATGTTGTCGTGGATGCCGCTCCTGCCACAAAGCAACCGACTCCGGCAGGACCTCAGGTCATGGCCATGGAGGCGGCCGCTCCCGCGGTAGAAGAGATGCCTTTGGTCCTTGTCGTCGAGCCACAGGCTCCGGCATGGGCGCAGCACACCATCCGTTTCCTTCAAAAAGGAGAGCTTCCTGAGGAAAAGGAAGAGACAGAAAGAGTAGCCCGCCGGTCTGCTCTGTACCAATTCGTTGATAACATGTTGTACAGAAGAAGACCGAATGGGGTGAAATTGATGTGCATCTCCCGGGAGGAAGGACTAAAGCTATTGGAAGAGATACATGGAGTCATATGTGGCTCCCACATAGGGCCGACGGCCCTTGGCGGCAAGGCTTTTAGGCAAGGTTTTTTCTGGCCCACCGCCCTCCAGGATGCGACGGCACTAGTAACCAAGTATGAAGCGTGCCAGTACCATTCGAAGAAGCTTCATCAATCAGCTCAAGCCCTTCAGACTATCCCTCTCTCCTGGCCCTTCTCGGTCTGGGGGCTCGACATACTGGGCCCTTTCCCCCGTGCCGTCGGGGGCTTTAAGTACTTGTACATCGCAATCGACAAGTTCACAAAGTGGCCAGAGGTGGAAGCAGTGAGGAAGGTGACAGCGCAGTCAGCCATCAAGTTCTTCAAGGGGCTAATGTGCCGTTTCGGGGTGCCCAACAGGATCCTCACCGACAACGGCACATAGTTCACAAGCCACGCCTTCATCCAATACATTGAGGACCTCGGCAGCAGGGTCCGTTTTGCTTCCGTGGCACATCCACGGAGCAACGGCCAACTGGAGAGAGCAAATGCTGAAGTCCTGCGAGGCTTAAGGACGAAGACTTTTGACAGGCTGCGCAAGAGTGGAAGGCGCTGGATTGATGAGTTGCCGCGGTTCTTTGGTCGATCAGAACGACGCCAAATCGAGCCACCGGCCAGACACCCTTTGCCCTAGTTTACGGGGCAGAAGCAGTTATCCCCATGGAACTCATATATGGGTCACCTGGAGTGCTCGCTTATGATGAGCTTGAGCAAGAGCAATTGCGGCAAGATGACGCGAGGCTCCTTGAGGAAGATCGTCTCCGGGTGGCTGCGAGAGCAGCACGCTACCAGCAAGCCTTGCGCCGGTTCATGCCCGGAGCTTTGAGGAAGGCGACCTTGTTCTTCGGCACGTTCAGTCGGCCAAGAATTCCAACAAGTTGACGCTGAAGTGGGAATGCCCTTATCGGGTAACGCGAGTCACCAGGCCCGGCGCAGTACGGCTGGAGACCGAAGATGCCATTCCAGTGAGCAACTCCTGGAACATCGAACATCTTCGCAAGTTTTACCCATAAGGCGCGGCTGCCGGGCCTCCCGGCAAGCCACCCTTTTGTACAAGCCTTGCCGGCAAGGCATGTAACCCTTTGTACAAAGCCAGGCGCAGATCCTGAGCATAAATAAATGAAGCGCTGGCGCCCTAAGTTATAGCATGCATGCTAGATTGAGTCTCTTCCTTGGTTAGGGTTGATAGTGCTTAGCGGCGGCTAACCCCTAGCCTAGAGGTCAAGTGCGCATCTCTTTGTTCCTCTCTGTCTTCTTTGGTTCGCAGGGCACGTAAGCATTCTTGCCGACATGTTTTGGAAGAGAAGGAATGGACCGGCGCCCGGACCCCGGCAAGCCAGAGTTGCCGGGGGCTGCAAGAACAAGGATCCCTTCGTGGCAAGCCAAGGTCGCCAGGGGCTGCAGATCCAGATAAGTCCTTCATCCTCTATCATGCATCTCGTTATGGACTGGGATACGTGAAACCCCGTTCTATCTCTAAGCTGCCGTTGTAACACCCCGGATGTAACTTTCCATAATTGTAACTCCAACTCTTGCCATTTTCGGCTATGTGTTGTGATTTTTCCTTCGTGGTTGGGTTTTGTCTTTTGTTTTGAATTTTGTTCATGTCATGCATTTCATCTCATGTCATCATTCGCATTTGCATCAGCATCGTTTTCATAAAACTTGCATTCGCTCGTACTTGCCGCTTCTTCCTTGTCCCTGTTGACCCCTCTCAGATCAACCGGACCGCTCTCTTCTCTCTCTTTTCTGAGCCCATCAAAAACCCCTTCTCTCCATGGCGTTTTGTCAAACCCCTCTTGCGCGCGTCCGAAAACTGCTCCGCACCCAAACCGGGCTGTCGTGACCGACGGGTCCGGATCATCCCCAAACATCTATAAAACATCACCGATTTCTCATTTGAACCTCTCTAACCTCTTTTCTCAACCGTCTGATTTCGATCGGAGAGACTAGGTAGCCCCTAAGCTAACCCTTCCTATAAATAGACCCCTAACCCTAAATTTTAGGAGCAATGTCCCATCCATCCCCACGCAGCCGCCACTCCATCGAATCCCCCTCGGGATCTCCCCTGCCCGATTCACCCAACCAGCGCTCTCCCTCCTCCTCGTTCCAGATGCCCGAGCCCCCAATCCAAAATTCCTCTCGGCCTCCACCCCGTAGCCTCCGACCACCTCCCGCAATTTTCGCACAGTCCAATCCAATCCCTCCACCTCCCTCACCGACTCATGACGCGCCCGCGGATCCGGACGTCTCTCGCTATGCCCGCACCATCCCCATCCCCGGCGTCGTTCACGCCCGAAGCCTCGCTCCCAGCCTCCTGCAAGAAGAGGCCCCGCGAACCTCTCGCTCCCTCGTGCTCGCCGCTCCTCCCATTCCAACGCGCACACCGGCGACCTGCAAGCCGTCCACGCGCCACCAGGCCAGAGCCCCTCGCCGCCCTCTCTTTTCCCCCGCCTCCACCTTCTCTCTTTTCCCCGTCTCTCTCTCTCCCGCTTTGAACTCTCTCTGTCCCTTTCTTCAGGTACCTCATCCCGTCGCCAGGAGCTCTGAAGCGCCAGCTGCCGCTAGGTTCGACCAGGCCCGAGGTCCTCCGTCCATTCACCGGCGTTCCCCTTCGGATCCCGTCGCCAGAGCCCCATCCTCACTGCTCCTGCTCGTCGTCTTCTTCTTGTGCACCGTCAACGCCCGGTCCGGCCTCTTCTTTGAGCAGAGGACAACGACCACGCCCGTTGACCGTGCACTGCCTCGCCTCGATGTGCCTGCGTGGCCTGCAACCAGCGCCAGGCCCAGCCGAAGCCAGCTAGCCTTTGCCTCCCCTTCAACCGGCCTCCCTCTGCACCATCTGGGCTTGGCCAATGGTGAGCGCCCCAGTGCCCAGCCAGTTTCGGCCCACATGTTTTTTTTCCTGTTCTGGTCGTTTTGCTAATTATTCAGAGAACTGCAGTTTTACAGAAAACCCCTAAGCATCATGCATATAATAACTCATGAACTGTGCATCGGATTAAAATGTTTTAAACATGTAAAATGCTTAGAATTTTGTGTAGATTAATAATATGCCACTTTCATCCATGTTTAAAATGTTTAAAATGCTGTTTGTTTAATTTTGCTCAAATGCCATGTTAAATGATTTATTTCATAACTAAACAACTGTAGCTCCAAATTAATTAAACTTTATATCTAAATGGGGTGGAAAATGCATATATTAACTTGGTGCACTTTGTTTTACTGTTTAACAACATTAAAATATGTTTTAGGGCAGAACAGTACCAAATTCGAAATATGCATATGGGGATTTTCCGGAATTGTTGTTTGTTGTTCCGGCCTCATTTAAACTTGCCTAAATAATTAGTTTACTTATGCTTCACCTCTTGCCATGTTTAACAACATTTAATATTGTTGGGTACAAAACCGAGAGAGAACTAAATAACTTGATGTGGTGTTTCGTCAATATGCAACTCGTTGCATATTGAGCTCCACTTAATTTGTAGTATTGTTTGTGCACTTTGCCATGCCATGCCTCATTAAACTGGACACGCATCATACTTGATTGTGCATCATGGCATGTTTATGTGATGTTTGTTTACCATGTTGTTTGCTTCTTTCAGGTTTGCTTCTCTCGTTAGCTTCGGTTTTGTTCCGGAGTTGTGAGGATTCGTTCGACTACGTCCGCTTGTCTTCTTCATGGACTCGTTCTTCTTCCTAGCGGGATTTCAGACAAGATGACCATCACCTGGGATCTCATTACTATCATTGCTACGCTAGTTCCTTCGTTCTATCGCTTTTCCGCACTACCTATCTCTTATTGGTCAAGCCTCCCAAATTGCCATGTCAGCCTCTAACCTTTTCACCCTTCCTAGCAAACCGTTGCTTGGCTATGTTACCGCTTTGCTCAGCCCCTCTTATAGCGTTGTTAGTTGCAGGTGAAGTTGAAGATTGCTCCATGATGGACATGATTATGTTGGGATATCACAATATCTCTTATTTAATTAATACATCTATATACTTGGTAAAGGGTGGAAGGCTCGGCCTTATGCCTGGTGTTTTGTTCCACTCTTGCCGCCTTAGTTTCCGCAATACCGGTGTTAAGTTCCTTGATTTTGCGTTCCTTACGTGGTTGGGTGATTTATGGGACCCCCTTGACAGTTCGCTTTGAATAAAACTCCTCCAGCAATGCCCAACCTTGGTTTTACCATTTGCCTACCTAAGCCTTTTTTCCCTTGGGTTTCCGGAGCCCGACGGTCATCTTTATTTTAACCCCCTCCGGCCAGTGCTCCTTTGAGTGTTGGTCCGAACCGGGCAGACTGAGGGGCCACCACGGGGCAACTCGAGGGCTGGTTTTACTCGTAGTCTGACCTATCTGTTGTGCCCTGAGAACGAGATATGTGCAGCTCCTATCGAGATTTGTCGGTACATCGGGCAGCTTTGCTAGTCTTGTTTTACCATTGTCGAAATGTCTTGTAAACCTAAGTTGGGACGCCCCTGCAGGGTATAAACAGTCGAGAGCCGTGCCCGCGGTTATGTGGCAGATGGGAATTTGTTAATGTCCGGTTGTAGAGAACTTGACACTTGACTTAATTAAAATGCATCAACCGTGTGTGTAACCGTGATGGTCTCTTTTCGGCGGAGTCCGGTAAGTGAACACGGTTTTTGGGTTATGTATGGACGTAAGTAGTTTCAGGATCACTTCTTGATCACTTCTAGCTTCTCGACCGTTCCATTTGCTTCTCTTCTCGCTCTTATTTGCGTAAGTTAGCCACCATATTTTGCTTAGCCGCTGCTGCAACCTCACCACTTTACCCCTTCCTCACCCATTAAGCTTTGCTAGTCTTGATACCATAGTATTGGGATTGCTGAGTCCTCGTGGCTCACAGATTACTACAACAATAGTTGCAGGTACAGGTTTTGCGATGATCATGACACGAGAGCGATGTTTTCTTGTTTCGGAGTTCTTCTTCTGCTTCTTCTTTGATCAGGGGATAGGTTCCAGGTCGGCAGCCTGGGCTAGCAGGGTGGATGTCATTTGAGTTTCTGTTTGTGTTCCATCCGTAGTCGGATGTTGATCTCTTGTATGATGTTGATGTATTCTTGGGGCGTTTGTGCCTTATGTATGTATCCCCAACTATTATGTAATGGTACGATGTAATGATATCCACCTTGCAAAAGTGTCTCCAATATGCGCTTCTATCCTTAGTGGGACCTTCGAGTTCCTTTAGGATAGGGTCGCATATAGGGCGTGACAAGTTGGTATTAGAGACTCGACCGACCATAGGAGCCCCCTTGATTGTTTGTCGTTGTTGAGTCTAGAAGAAAACTATTTTGAGTCTTAGGATTATATATATCAGAGAGTAGGATTCTTTTTACTCCTCAGCCCCTTCATCGCTCTGGTGAGGACTCTCGACATAGATGTTTTGTCTTTCCTCTCCTCAAATTTTCACAATTTTTTTAAGGATCTCGCGGGTATCTTGGGATCATTTTGATATTCTTATGACGAGAACATTGTTCTTGGTGCCTCCTGACATTTAGGGGTTGTGGCAGTGTCCCGGGGAGTTGAGCTCCGAGGTGTTGTCATCACAATTTTATCGTTGCAGTTCTGGAATACCTAAGTTTTGCCGACATCAAAAATCTCTTTTATGCAGTTGTTGGTGAGATAACCTCGACACCACCCAGTACTGGGGAGTTCAGGAGTATTGCCATAGCTCGTATAATGGATGCTTTTTGAAGGTTGAGGTACACGATTTCTGGAGTTTTCTTGGTTATGTGATGATGGATGGATACAGCTGGATGTAGGGATTGTTAGTTTGGGTGAGATATATTGCTTCCCCTGTATCCCCAACACCAGATTGCATAACCAGAAAGTTTCATGAGTTTATAGATGGGAATTCAAGTAGCTCCTAGAATATCTTTCCGACAGATGCATGATATCGGATTGGGTAAATCTCTATCATATATTTGTTCCGGCTTACTCCGCAAGCCAAATCCTTTGTTTTGTTTTATTTGTGGTATTCGAGTTGCTTTGAAGTCAAGTGTTGATTTCATACCTTTTCCTAAATTGTGTTCTCATATTTCTATGGGAGTGCTAATCCTTCTTGATCACTGAGGTTGTCATGTTAATTCTTTTCCAACCGGCGTCCTTCTCTTCAAGTGGATCCGATCATTTCAACATCCGAAATATCAATTCTAAGTTTTCTCAATGATATCCATTCCATCTGCCCCAAGTTGCCTTTGTTTTCCCGCCCTCCCACCCTTTTTCTTCAAGGACTCGGATTTCTTAATCATGTATCCGTTTATTTGTGGGAAGTCTCTTCATTCTTTTCTTTCAATGTTCTTATCCGGTGATTCCCCATGAAGATGCTCAACAGTTTCAAGTTCATCATCCTTCATTGTTGTTTCTTGTCCAGTGGATCCAATTGAAGCTTTCGATATTCATCATATTCCTTTCCTCGTTTCTAATGCTTTCTCATGCCGATGCACCTCTTAATCATTCACTTCTTCCTATTCATTTGTTCTGGAGTGCTGAAGATATCTCACAAGGCTTATGTTTCCATTCTCAATCCATTCAAGATATTTCGAGGTTGTTATCTCATTCAAGCTATTTAATTCTACTGGTGCAATCTCTATTTCAAGCAATGCTTCAACGATGGTTCTTTCGAGTGGGCCCTAACCCACAAGTCTTTTCCTAGGATCATACCTGACTCTTCTAATTTTCCCGGAGCCATTCCCAAATTCTTTTCGAAGTTTGACGTAAGAATGAATTTCATCTGTCAGATGTTTTCCAAGATCGATTTCAAATTATTTTTCATTGTTGGCTCAACCTCTTTGTTTTTTTCATTCTCCCGGAGTATCTCAACAATTCATGGTGGTGTTTCTCGTTGTCATTCTCGGATTTTGAAGACCGAAGAAGAGTTCCTCTTAAATCCTTACCCGTTCTTCCAAAGATGCATAGTTCAAGCTTGATTCCATCCTCTCATAATTGTTTTCGATTATGAGAATTCTTTTTACCCATCCGGAGCATTTCATGAGTTGTTTCCATTTCTTTCCTCCGAAGGCCATCATGTCATAATTATTCATTCTCAGCGTGTAGCTATCGTTCTCCAAATCTTACCGGTGCATCATTCAAATACCCTCTAATCAGTTCATGATCTCTTCGTTCTCAGGTATCTAAATCCCCTCAAGTATCTTCATTCATTTTCCAATTCTTCCCAGTGAATTGTGCCTTGCTACTCTCATTTCCAATTTTTACGGTGGTTCGTTCAAGATTTCACTTCCTTTGTTATCATACCAATTCATTCGTTGTTTCCAAATCCCGCCGGTGGTCCCATCAATAACTTCTTCAAGTTGGCACTATATCTTTTTCAATCCCTCAAGAAGAATAAGTAGTATGCCAAATCTGTTACTTCTCATCAATTTAAATTGGTGAAGGATACGCATAATGTAATTCTTATTATTGTTTCATACAAGGGATCTAGTTTCTTCTTTCCATCGTTGTTCATCATGTCACATTTCTCGGTTCGAGATGCTCCATCTTTTCTTTTCTGGAGCTCCAAGTTTTCTGCATTATCTCATCACGAAGCTCCACCTAGATTATTGCAAGGCTTCACCTTGTGTTTTCAACTTCTCTTCCTTTCTATCACCCTTTTATTACCAAAGTTCTTCATGGAGGCTCTACATAGTGGTTCGTCAAGGATTCCTTTCATTTCTCAATTGCTCTAAAATAAACATGGTGCCCAACACATGTTTTGTTTTGAGGATTTCAAGCTTTCTTCATCTTACATTCCAAAGTGCAATTCTTTCTATCTTATCTTTTGAGGTGGTGTTATGTCGCTCTTGACAATTTCCCTTCGTGATTCAAGTTCTCAAGAATGAGATATTTTAAATCCACCAATCTCTTCGTTGGAGTTATCTTGTGTCATGTTTCACCTAAATCCTTCTCTAAGGAATGTTGCTATTGTGGTGCTTATCAATGATCCAAGTTATCTCTCTATCATCTTGGTGGAAGAATTTTTTCATATCGTCGGTGTTACCAATTATATTATTTGTTTCCGTAGTGGAAGAATTTTGCCTCAATTTTGAGAAGTTTTCCATAAGCCCACTACAAGCTTATTCGTTTCGTTGTTGGTTTTCCAACAACTCCGTTCTAACCTTCTTGAAAGGGTGCTTTCCAAGCTCATTTGTGGCAGAAGTTGGCATTTTCTTCTCCATTCTATTATTCCAATGGTCTATTTTCTATTCTTTCTTCCAGAGGCATTGTGATGTTGTTCTTTTCACTCATCATCTCGAATTGCGAGGGTCGTGTTCTTTTCGTGCTTATCCATTTAACCGGAGTGTTGTGTCATCTCTTCAAGTTCTTTTCATCTTATCAAGTCTTGCATCTCTTTTCAACCGGAGTGTTGTCCGAATTTGTTCTTCCTTGCGCCTTGTTTATCTAGTTTCAACCAGAGTGGTTCCAATTCTATCTTGTCCATTAAACTCTTGATTCATGTCTTTGCAACCTTCAAGTTCTTGTAATGTTCCTTGTTCCTCTTTTCTAACGGACGGTTTGAAATCTTGGTCATCTCGTTGTTTTGTTTCTTTCAATGTGTTCAACCTCTCAAGGTTCATGGTTTCACTCGTTTGTCAAATAAGCAACTTAGTTTTACCTGTTCTCTTCCTCTTCCGTTTCTCTCTGGTGCCATCCTAGATCTCAGGACGAGATCCTCTCGTAGTGGTGGAGTGTTGTAACACCCTGGATGTAACTATCCATAATTGTAACTCCAACTCTTGCCATTTCTGGCTATGTGTTGTGATTTTTTCCTTCGTGGTTTAGTTTTGTCTTTCGTTTTGCATTTTGTTCATGTCATGCATTTCATCTCATGTCATCATTCGCATTTTCATCAGCATCGTTTTCATAAAACTTGCATTTGCTCGTAGTTGCCGCTTCTTCCTTGTCCCTGTTGACCCCTCTCAGATCAACCGGACCGCTCTCTTCTCTCTCTTTTCTGAGCCCATCAAAAACCCTTGTCTCCATGGCGTTTTGTCAAAACCCCTCTTGCGTGCGTCCGAAAATTGCTCCGAACCCGAACCGGGCTGTCGTGACCGATGGGTCCGGATCATCCCCAAACATCTATAAAACATCACTGGTTTCTCATTTGAACCTCTCTAACCTATTTTCTCAACCGTCCGATTTCGATCGAAGAGACTAGGTAGCCCCTAAGCTAACCCTTCCTATAAATAGACCCCTAACCCTAAATTTTAGGAGCAATGTCCCATCCATCCCCACGCTGCCGCCACTCCACCGAATCCCCCTCGGGATCTCTCCTACCCGATTCAGCCAACCAGCGCTCTCCCTCCTCCTTGTTCCAGATGCCCGAGCCCCCAATCCAAAATTCCTCTCGGCCTCCACCCTGTAGCCTCCGACCACCTCCCTCAATTTTCGCGATGGCCAACCCAATCCCTCCACCTCCCTCACCGACTCTGGACGCGCCCACGGATCCGGCAGTCTCTCGCTATGCCCGCGCCATCCCCATCCCCAGTGTCGTTCACGCCCGAAGCCTCGCTCCCAGCCTCCCGCAAGTAGAGGCCCCGCAAACCTCTCGCTCCCTCGCGCTCGCCGCTCCTCCCGTTCCAACGCGCACTCTGGCGACCTGCAAGACGTCCACGCGCCACCAGGCTAGAGCCCATTGCCGCCATCTCTTTTTTCCCCGCCTCCACCTTCTCTATTTTCCCTGTCTCTCTCTCTCTCTCTCTCTCCCGCTCTGAACTCTCACAGTCCCTTTCTTCAGGTACCTCATCCCCGTCGACAGGAGCTCTGAAGCGCCAGCCGCCGCTAGGTCCGACCGGGCCCGAGGTCCTCCGTCCATTCACCGACGTTCCCCTTTGGATCCCGTCGCTAGAGCCCCATCCCCGCTGCTCCTCCTTGTCATCTTCTTCTTGTGCACCGTCAACGCCCGGCCCGGCCTCTTCTTCGAGCAGAGGACGACGATCGCGCCCGTTGACCGCGCCCTGCCTCGCCTCGATGTGCCTGCGTGGCCCGCAGCCAGCGCCAGGCCCAGCCGAAGCCAGCCAGCCTCTGCCCCTCCTTCAACCGGCCTCCCTCTGCACCAGCTGGGCTTGGCCCATGGTGAGCGCCCCAGCGCCCAGCCAGTTTCGGCCTGCATGTGTTTTTTTCCTGTTCTAGACGTTTTGCTAATTATTCAGAAAACTACAGTTTTACAAAAAAAACCTAAGCATCATGCATATAATAACTCATGAACTGTGGATCGGATTAAAATGATTTAAACATGTGAAATGCTTAGAATTTTGTGTAGATTAATAATATGCCACTTTCATCAATGTTTAAAATGTTGTTTGTTTAATTTTGCTCAAATGCCATGCTAAAATGATTTATTTCATAACTAAGTAACCGTAGCTCCAAATTAATTAAACTTTATATGTAAATGGGGTGGAAAAATGAATAGATTAACTTGGTGCACTTTGTTTTACTGTTTAACAACATTAAAATATGTTTTAGGACAGAACAATACCAAATTCGAAATAGCATATGGGGATTTTCCGGAATTGTTGTTTGTTGTTCCGGCCTCATTTAAACTTGCCTAAATAGTTAGTTTACTTATGCTTCACCTCTTGCTATGTTTAACAACATTTAATATTGTTGGGTACAAAACCTAGAGAGAACTAAATAACTTGATGTGGTGTTTCGTCAATATGCAACTCGTTGCATATTGAGCTCCACTTAGATTGTAGTATTGTTTGTGCACTTTGCCATGCCATGCCTCATTAAACCGGACACGCATCATACTTGATTGTGCCTCATGCCATGTTTATGTGATGTTTGTTTACCATGTTGTTTGCTTCTTTCCGGTTTGCTTCTCTCGTTAGCTTCGATTTCGTTCCGGAGTTGTGAGGATTCGTTCGACTACGTCTGCTTGTCTTCTTCACGGACTCGTTCTTCTTCCTAGGGGGATTTCAGGCAAGATGACCGTCACCTTGGATCTCATTACTATCATTGCTACGCTAGTTGCTTCATTCTATCGCTTTGCCGCACTACCTATCTCTTGTTGGTCAAGCCTCCCAAATTGCCATGTCAGCCTCTAACATTTTCACCCTTCCTAGCAAACCATTGCTTGGCTATGTTACCGCTTTGCTCAGCCCCTCTTATAGCATTGTTAGTTGCAGGTGAAGTTCAAGATTGCTCCATGATGGACATGATTATGTTGGGATATCACAATATCTCTTATTTAATTAATGCATCTACATACTTGGTAAAGGGTGGAAGGCTCGGCCTTATGCCTGGTGTTTTGTTCCACTCTTTCCGCCTTAGTTTCCGCAATACCGGTGTTATGTTCCTTGATTTCGCGTTCCTTACGCGGTTGGGTGATTTATGGGACCCCCTTGACAGTTTAATTTGAATAAAACTCCTCCAGCAAGGCCCAACCTTGGTTTTACCATCTGCCTACCTAAGCCTTTTTTCCCTTGGGTTTCCGGAGCCCGAGGGTCATCTTTATTTTAACCCCCCACCCCCGGGCCAGTGCTCCTTTGAGTGTTGGTCCGAACCGGGCAGACTGCGGGGCCACCACGGGGCAACTCGAGGGCTGGTTTTACTCATAGGCTGACCTATCCGTTGTGCCCTGAGAACGAGATATGTGCAGCTCCTATCGGGATTTGTCTGCACATCGGGCGGCTTTGCTAGTCTTGTTTTACCATTGTCGAAATGTCTTGTAAACCAGGTTTTCGAGACTGATCGGGTCTTCCTGGGAGAAGGAATATCATTTGTTGACCGTGAGAGCTTGTGATGGGCTAAGTTGGGACACCCCTGCAGGGTATAAACTTTCGGGAGCCGTGCCCGCGGTTATGTGGCAGATGGGAATTTGTTAATATCCGGTTGTAGAGAACTTGACACATGACTTAATTAAAATGCATCAACCGTGTGTGTAGCCGTGATGGTCTCTTTTCGGCGGAGTCCGGGAAGTGAACACGGTTTTTGGGTTATGTATGGACGTAAGTAGTTTCAGGATCACTTCTTGATCACTTCTAGCTTCTCGACCATTCCGTTTGCTTCTCTTCTCGCTCTTATTTGCGTAAGTTAGCCACCATATTTGCTTAGCCGCTGCTGCAACCTCACCACTTTACCCCTTCCTCACCCATTAAGCTTTGCTAGTCTTGATACCCATGGTAATGGGATTGCTGAGTCCTCGTGGCTCACAGATTACTACAACAACAGTTGCAGGTATAGGTTTTGCGATGATCATGACGCGAGAGCGATGTTTGCTTGTTTTGGAGTTCTTCTTCTGCTTCTCCTTCGATCAAGGAATAGGTTCCAGGTCGGCAGCCAGGGCTAGCAGGGTGGATGTCATTTGAGTTTCTGTTTGTGTTCCATCCGTAGTCGGATGTTGATCTCTTGTATGATGTTGATGTATTCTTGGGGCGTTTGTGCCTTATGTATGTATCCCAACTATTATGTAATGGTACAATGTAATGATATCCACCTTGCAAAAGCGTCTCCAATACGCGCTTCTATCCTTAGTGGGACCTTCGAGTTCCTTTAGGATAGGGTCGCATATTGGGCGTGACAGCCGTGCTCCCCCTTTTCGGTGCCCGAGGATTATTCCGTGGGTCCGAATTTGGTCGTAGCCGCGGCAGCAAAGAGGCGGAACGGGGAGCCTAAGCCCACTTCATCCCTCCCTTCGCCAAGAGCGTGAGAAGGGATGAGCAAGGCGGGGAGACGGCAAGGCCTGTTGCCGGGCGAAAAAGCGTTTGTCTTAAAGATAACAAGGATTCACTCCTTGTCGTGGATTCCTCCTGCGAACAACAATCCCAGCAAACATCCCTTTTTCATTAAAAAACACCCCGTACAGGTATAGTCCATACGAAATGAAAAACATGAAAAAGGGGGATTACAAGTTCTAAAGCTAGCAAAGGCCCGAAGGCTTACAAGACTAAAAAGATATAAGGTGCCCATAATCCCTTTCTTGTCCCTCTCCTCAGGAAATGGAACAAGAAAGCAGAAGTGCAAAAGGGGTGCTTAGGCGAGCTACGAGTGGCAGAAGACACCAAGAGAACATCTCGGTGGCCGTCTAAGGGCTGGATGGTGATGGCGGCGCCGGAGGCAGAGCTCGAAGTTGAGGCGGCAGGACGTCAACACGCGACGAAGGTGTCGGTGCCCGCGTAATCCGACTTGATGGCCTTGCCGCTCGTCGTCTTCCTCTTCCGCAGCCTCCCTATGCCAGCCGCCCAAGGAGATGACCCCGAGAAGTTCAAGGAGCCGGAAACACGGATGATGGGGTCGCCGGTGCCGCTCGAAGCGGCGCCCGACACCTAGTTGGACTCGTCATCCTGCCGGCCGCTGCCCTCATCGTCGCTGCTGTCGCTGCCGTTGTCTTCCTCACCACTCTCGCTTGAGGAGGAATCTTCATCGTCAGAGGAGCTCTCCACGCAGGACCTCACGCGGGTCCCGAAGTGCCCGAAGATCTTGACGGAGAGGAGGCCACCCTCCATTAGTTTGAAATGGAGAGCGAGCCCGTCCGTCAAGCTATGGAGGCGGGCGAAGGTCTTCCAGCCTCAGTGAAGATACATGACGTGAGGGGAGGGGAACTCGACGTCGACCCACGTGCCACTGTTCCCACAACCCCTCATGTGCAGCCGCAGCACCTTCGGCGGATCCAGCTCCATCTCCCGCGCAAATGGGGTCGGAAGGCGACGGCGACGACGTGGCGGATGGCGCAGCCTGACGAAGAATTCACAGGGGTTGTCCCCGGCGTGGCCCTCCATCGGAGGGGGGCTGCTGGAGGAGGCGAGGCAGATCTGCCACCCTGTCCTCCTCTCCCTCGGGCACCGCGACGGCCTCGACCTCGCCCCCTCCCCCTTCCTCTAGCGGCTGGCTCCGCCACTAGGAGCTCCTGGGGAGGGGCGATGCGCTGTCTGGCCGAGACCCTCGCCGCCACCGATGATGCGTCGCCACGCCCCCTTGCCATGGCAGAAGAAGAAAGGAAGCAAGAATGGGGAGAGGCAGATGGCGAAAGGCTGAGGGGCACCGTTCCTCCCGCTCCCCTCTTTATAAAGGGGCGGGGGCGAGGCTCGGCCGCCCCCTCTCGGCCAATCCGGCTTCTTGAAGTGACAGCAAGCGGGGCCGTCGACCGCCCTCCCCACTCCATTGAAGGCTCGTGGGAATCGACCCACATGCGCGCGACTACCCACGTCCCACGCGCCTTCCATTCGCTCTGCGTTATGCATGCAGCGAACATGGCGCAAGGAGAGGGCGCAGTGGGACGCGTGAAACGAGGTTCCTGAGTGAGGGCAGTAAATGGGAGGCGGCCTTGCGGTCTCGAAGAGACACGTGAGCCGCATCTTTATTGTCCACCACAAGGTGATGCCAGCACACCCACGTCATGCACGCGCACAACCCCCACGTCGCGCGTTCAATGTGGGTCGTGGGGAAGCGCAGCGGACGGAACAGTGGTTGCGGTAAAAATCCGCCCCAACCGCCCGCGCACCATTCTGGGCCTGGCCCAACAACATGCTGCACTTATGTGTGGCCTAGGCCCGGGGGCTCCTGTCGGTGTACAAAAGTAGGGGCTCTGCTTTTGACCCCTTTACTTGTGCACGAGCAGTCAGAGCCTCCCGCCACGACCATGCATAACATGGTAGGAAAGGGGAGCCTTAAGGAAAGTCGAAGCCACAAGGATAATCGAACCAACAACAAGGACCAAGGCCACAAAGATCAGATAGGCGTAGCAGGTTCCCCCGGCAAGGACTCTTGCTGGGGCAGCTCGCCCACGCCAACCGAACTAAGCCACCCTTGAGCCCACCAGCGCTCGGCAAAAGCGTTGGGACAGGGCTCGGGAGGCACCTCCGTGGTGGCATGCAGATCTTTGTGAAGACATAAAATGCTCAAGATCAAAAGAGAATAGGAAGGCAACTATCCTCACCGAAGGAACCCACAAGACCCCCGACAAGATCATTGCCGGGGGAGCCCGCGCGCCACGGCAAGACCCTTGCCGGGCCACCCGGCAAGACCCTCGCCAAGCGCACCGGCAGGGCCACTTCTAGGCCCGAGCCAGCCAAGTCTTCACCGCCGTTCGCATGCGGCTGTCGACCCAACCAGCTGGGCAGGCACCTGCATGGCAGCATGCAATCCTTCGTGGAGGCTCCACCACCGTGCTAGCTCAACTGCCTACCTGCCTACATGGCACCGCATGCATCGCTGGCCAGGGCGCGTGTCGAAACGAAGAGGGGCGGCGACGGACGGGACGGGCCTCGCCCCCGTCCTCGATAAAGCGAAGGGACACCTAAGCCTCGCATTAAATGTGTCTTATCCTGTAATATGAGCGATAAACTTGCAATGCTGTAGCACTTTCCATCTCCTGTGTGCCACTATGGCAGCCCCTTTCGCCTATAAAAGGAGGCCCATGGCACACAGAGAAGGGATTCAGCTTTTTCGGACCTCGCAGCACCTAGAGCTAGTTCGAGAGCTCAAGAACACTAATACGTCCACCAAAGCAGGATCGTAGGGTTTTACGCATCTTTGCGGCCCGAACCTGGGTAAATCCCCCTTGTGTTGTCTATTAGTCCTGCTCTCCTCACGATCCCCGCGCCCCACAACCGTAGAAGGGATTCCAGTGATCCCATAGGTGTCGTTTCCCACCGACAGGCAGGATTGTATTCGTCTTCAGCACCATCCGGATTGTTATCCATTGTGCTGGTATCACTATTTTTGCTATGGCGGGGCTTGGAGCGGCGCTGATGATGCCGTTATCTAGATTGCTTCCCCAAGGGGTTATCTTCCGTTGCCTCATCGCCATTGTTTTCTTTAGGGGTATCCACCATATAAATATCATATGAGGAGGTTGCGGTCCAGCGACATATAGGCGGTGGTTCCTGTTCTTCTCCTGCATCGTCGTCCATACCGTCGATGTCTTCGGAGTCGAAGTCAAGCACGTCGGTTAAGTCATCGACAGTGGCTATAAAGTGGATGGTGGATGGGGGATGAATTTCTTCATCGTCCGCCCCCCACTCAAGCCGGACATAGTTCGGTCAAGAGTCTCCTGACAAGGACAGAGACCTTAATGAGTTCAGCACATCACCCAAGGGTGAGTGGTGAAAAATATCCGCGGCGGTGAACTCCATAATGGGTGTCCAATCTGATTCGATAGGCACGGACGCACACGGTTCGGATCCTGCAACCGGGGAAGAGTCCGGGGGTCCGATGACACCCCTTTCACAGGAGGTGGAATTAGTGTTCGGCTCCAACGCCGATGAGTGTGCGGCTTCCATGGCGGGGTCCATCCACCCGTCCTTGGAAGGCAGGATCTGCTTCCGGTTGATTCCCGGCGCCAGCGCGGGTGCGATTTCCTGAATACTATCCGGTGGCAGATCAAAGTCATGTCCGTCGTGACTGTTCGGCGCACCTGTCATGGGCTCGAATCCATCGAAGATCAAGTCTTTGCGGATGTCGGCAGTATAGTTTAACCTTCCAAACATGACCTGATGACCAGGGGCATAGCTATCGATCTGCTCCAGATGGCCAAGTGAGTTGGCCGGCAGTACGAAGCTGCCGAATACGAAGATCTGTTCGGGGAGGAACACCTCCTCCTGAACCGCATCGTTGAAGATGATCGAAGGGGCCATCAAGCCTTACAGCGACAACACAGTGGAACTCTCAATGAAAGCACCAATGTTGGTGTCAAAATCGATGGATCTCGAGTAGGGGGTCCCAAACTGTGCATCTAAGGCTAATGGTAACAAGAGGCAGGGCACACGATGTTTTACCCAGGTTCGGGCCCTCTCGATGGAGGTAATACCCTACTTCCTGCTTGATTGATCTTGATGATAAGAGTATTACAAGAGTTGATCTACCACGAGATCGTAGAGGCTAAACCCTAGAAGCTAGCCTATGATTATGATTGTTGTTGTCCTACGGACTAAACCCTCCGGTTTATATAGACACCAGAGGGGGTTAGGGTTACACAGAGTTGGTTACAGAGAAGGAAATATACACATCCGAATATCCAAGCTTGCGTTCCACGCAAAGGAGAGTCCCATCCGGACACGAGACGAAGTCTTCAATCTTGTATCTTCATAGTCCAACCGTCCGGCCAAAGTATATAGTCCGGCTGTCCAAGGACCCCTTAATCTAGGACTCCCTCAACACCCAGGCTTAGTTGCTTGGATATTCCTTGAATATTACCTTGGGGTTCCTTGATCATTACCAAGCTTAGTGTCTTGCCAATCCTTATTCTCCTCATATCGATGTCTCACCCAAAACTTGAAAACTTCAATCACACAAAACTTAACAAAACTTCGTGAGATATGGTAGTATGATAAAGAACAAATCATTCACTTGGGTATTATCAAAGACAAGATTCATCATTGTTTCCACACAATTCCTGCTGTATCCTATCATTTCCACAATTTATATCACTTAATATAAGCTAGGGAAACACTAAAACAAGCAAACTATGCAAAGAATCTATCAAAAACAGAACAACCTGTAGTGTTCTAGATAATTACCACTGTATCTCCAAAAATTCTGAAAAATTAGGAAAACATAGACAATTTGTATATAAATCATGTGTACAAATTTCAGAATTTTATCATGTAGCTGTAAAATATAGGAATATCTGCACCTAACATAAAACTTTCTGTTTTTGCACAGAATCAAGTCAACTATCATCCACATTGTCCCAAAAGCTTTAGTTGGTACTAATACTAATTAAAACATGAAAACACAATCTGATCAGAGGCATAATTGTGTATTTATTGAAGAACAACAAGGAAAACAAAAATTTCAAAGATAACTATTGGGTTGCCTCCCAACAAGCGCTATTGTTTTACGCCCCTAGCTAGGCATGATGATTTCAATGTTGCTCACATAAAAGTAAAGAATTGAAACACAAAGAGAGCATCATATAGCAAGCACATTTAAGCCTGACGTACTTCCTATGCATAGGGATTTTGTGAGCAAACAATTCATGGGAACAAGAATCAACAAGCATAGGAAGGCAAAACAATCATAACTTCAAAATATTCAACACATAGAAAGGAAACTTGATATTATTGAGATATGTAAAAGCATATGTTCCTCTCACATAATAATTTTCAGTAGCATCATGAATGAATTCAACAGTATAACTATCACATAAAGCATTCTTTTCATGATACATAAGCATAGAAATTTCATTACTCTCCACTTAAGCAAATTTATTCTCAGGAATAGTTGGGAGCAAACTCAACAAAATAACTATCATGTGATACTCGATTGGCATTATCCAATTGAAAATGAAAATCATGATGACAAGTTTCATGGTTATCATTATTCTTTATAGGATACACGTCATCACCATAATCATCATAAATAGCAATTTTGTTATCATAGTCAAATGAAACCTGTTCCAAAATAGTGGATTAATCACTAAATAAAGTCATGACCTCTCCAAATACACTCTTATCATTATAACAATAAGATTCAACACCCTCCAAAATAGTGGGATCATCATTACCTGGATTTGACACTCTTACAAACCTACTTTCATTGTTATAATCATCATAAATAGGAGGCATGCTATCATCATAATAAATTTTCCCATCAAATTTTGGGGGACAAAAAAGATCATCTTCATCAAACATAGCATCCCCAAGCTCGTAGCTTTGCATATCATTAACCATGGATATTCAAAGAATTCTTACTAACAACATTGCAATCATGCTCATCATTTATGACAAACATTTTATTGAATTCTTCTTCTATCAATTGAGCACAATTTCCCTTTCCATCATTTTCAAGAAAGACATGATAAAGACGAATAATATGAGGCCACCTCAATTCCATTTTTTAGTTTTATTTTATAAACCAAACTAGTGTGATAAAACAAGAAACTAAAAGATTCAGTTGCAAGATCTAAAGATATACCTTCAAGCACTCACCTCCCCGGCAACGGCACCAGAAAAGAGCTTGATGTCTACTACACAACTTGTTCTTGTAGACTCGTGTTGGGCCTCCAAGCGCAGAGTTTTGTAGGATGAAAGTGCAACTAATCCCTGGGTGGTTTTGGTAATTCTTAACAACATGTAGCTCACTAAACTATTGCTCTTTCAAGATGATCATTTTAGAAAGTTCAATGATTAGCATGGCATGGACTAGAGATGTGGACCCCTCAAAATGCTAAGGACACATATTGGCAACAAGCTCAAGACTCTACATTTTCCTTTTAGTGATCCAAGATCACATCGAGTCCATAGGAAAGCCAATACTATTAAAAGGGGATGAGGTGTTGCTTAATGGCTTACTTGCTCAAAATGCTTAGTGATATGCTCCAAAACCCTCAACCACTTTCTCATTTCCACATATGTCCTAAACCTAGAAGTCAAACTCGGCCCCATCAATTTGATCTATCCGGCGCCATCGAGTTTCATTTGACATAGCCACTGCCACAAACCGTAGTCACTTCGGTTTCACCGATAGAGACCTCGGTCTCACCAAGATGGGATTGCAAATTCTCTGTTTCCCTTTGTAACATTTTGGTCTCACCGAAATGAGCGGTTGGTCCCACCGAGTCTGCAATGCAAACTCCATGTTTCCTTTTCATGACGCTTCGGTCTAACCGAAGTGAGTGAATCGGTCCCATCGAGTTTGCCTGACCAACTCCCTGTGTGCTCATTACTGAAATCGGTCGCACTGAGTGCATGTGACCGGTCACACCAAGATTATGTTATGCCCTAACCCTAGCGCATCGGTCCCACCGGGTTGACTGTATCAGTCCCATCGAAAATCCTAACGTTCACATTTTTA
This sequence comes from Triticum aestivum, assembly GCF_018294505.1. Taxonomy (NCBI): domain Eukaryota; kingdom Viridiplantae; phylum Streptophyta; class Magnoliopsida; order Poales; family Poaceae; genus Triticum; species Triticum aestivum. The sequence goes on along the minus strand of NC_057810.1, from coordinate 484,420,779 downwards.
CCTGAATCTGTCTAACCGAGTTTTACCATTGGGTCCCACCGAGTTTGGGAATCCATGTGTAATGGCTAGATTTTGTGTGGAGGCTATATATACCCCTCCACCCATTCTTCATTCATGGAGAGAGCCATCAGAACGTGCCTACACTTCCAGGATTCATTTTCCTGAGAGAAAACCACCTACTCCTGTGTTGAGACCAAGATATTCCATTCCAACCACAAGAATCTTGACCTCTAGCCTTCCCCGAGTTGCTTTCCACTCAAATCATCTCTCCACCATAGCCAAATCTGTGTGAGAGAGTTGAGTGTTGGGGAGACTATCATTTGAAGCACAAGAGCAAGGAGTTCATCATCAACACACCATCTCTTACCTTTTGGAGAGTAGTGTCTCCTAGATTGGTTAGGTGTCACTTGGGAGCCTCCGTCAAGATTGTGGAGTTGAACCAAGGAGTTTGTAAGGGCAAGGAGATCGCCTACTTCATGAAGATCTACCCTAGTGAGGTAAGTCCTTCATGGGCGATGGCCATGGTGGGATAAACAAGGTTGCTTCTTCATGGACCCTTCATGGGTGGACCCCTCCGTGGACTCGCACAGCCGTTACCCTTCGTGGGTTGAAGTATCCATCAACGTGGATGTACGATAGCACCACCTATCGGAACCACACCAAAAATCTCCGTGTCAACATTGCATTTGCTCCCTCCAAACTCCTCCCATTTACTTTCTTGCAAGTTGCATGCTTTACTTTCGGTTGCTCAAATACTCTTTGCATGCTTGCTTGAATTGTATTGTGATTGCTTGACATGTGCTAAGTTGCTAAAATCTGCCAAGAATTAAAATTGGGAAAAGGTTAAGTTTTTATTTGGTCAAGTAGTCTAATCGCCCCCCCCTTGACTTGGAACTTCTTTCCTTGCTTCTACTCTTGTAGAATTTGTTGAAGTTCTTCACCATTAAGCTAAATTCTTCATTGAAGGCTTGTTTCTCATTTGATGATGTAGGAGCATCACATCAGGCTTTGTAAGCACCACTAGACTTGTTGTGAAGCTCTTCTTTATCCTTGAGTGACATCTCATGAGCAACAATTCTTCCAATGACTTCGGTTGGCTTGAGATCTTTGTAGTTTGGCATCATTTGGATCAAAGTGCACATGGTATCTTATTTTCCATCCAAGGCTCTCAATATCTTCTTGATGATGAATTTGTCGGTCATCTCTTCACTTCCTAAGCCGGCAATCTCATTTGTGATGAGAGCAAGCCTAGAGTACATTTCAGCGACACCTTCACCATCCTTCATTTTGAACTTGTCAAGTTGACTTTGAAGCACATCCAACTTGGATTCCTTGACGGAGTCGGTACCTTCGTGCATATCAATAAAAGTATCCCAAATTTCCTTTGCATTCTCAATACGGATGATTTTGTTGAATTCTTCGGGGCACAATCTGTTGAGGACGATATCGCAAGCTTGAGCATTTTATTGCAACATCTTCATCCGTGGTAGCTTCATGATTTGGTTCTCTCCCATCGAAGAATTCACCTTGCAAACCAAATACACAATAGCCCAAACGGCGGGGTTATGTCCAAGAATATGCATTTTCATCTTATGTTTCCAACTAGCAAAATTAGTACGATCAAAGTAAGGACCTCTATGGTGGTAATTACCCTCGCTAGACGACATACTCTCCTAGGTTGTGAAACCAAGGCTATGATCACCAAAGCTATGGAAATCAAGGCAAATGGAGACCAAAGCTCTGATACTACTTGATTTCCATACTTGTGCTAAGTTGCTAAAAGCTATGGGAAGAATTGTTGCTCATGAGATGTCACTCAAGGATAAAGAAGAGCTTCACAACAAGTCTAGTGGTGCTTACAAAGCCTCATGTGATGCTCCTACATCATCAAATGAGAAACAAGTCTTCAATGAAGAATTTAGCTTAATGGTGAAGAACTTCAACAAATTCTACAAGAGTAGAAGCAAGGAAAGAAGTTCCAAGTCAAGGTCCTACAATAACAAAAGATCTTCTAATCGTGAGCGAAATTGCTACAATTGTGGAAGACCCGGACACTACTCCAATGAGTGTACGGCTCCCTACAAAAGAAGAGAAGACTCACCTAATAGGAGAAGCAAAAGGGAAGAATCACCTCCAAGAGAGAGAAGGAGTAGAGATGATCGCTATGAACGAAGAACCTCTCGAAGAAGTAAGGATTCAAAAAGGAAGGACAAGTCATCCAGGAGCTACACAAAACGAAGACATCAAGCTCATGTTCGTGAATGGGTATCCGGCTCCGACTCCGACCACCACTCCAAGAGAAGTTATCACCCCGACTACGAATATACTCAAGATGAAGGTGTTGCCAGTCTAGCACTTGTGTCAACCAACTCCTATGACATATTTCATTCACCAAATGAAGGAATTGGGAGATTCTTCATGGCTAAAGGCCCCAAGGTAACACACCCCGAGTATGTTGATTTCAATAGTGATGAAGATGACTTGCTAGGTGATGATGATTTACTTGTTGACAACTCTAGTGATGAATACTATGATGGAAATGCTATTAATCATGCTAATAAAGATAAAGCGAATGACAATGATAAGAAGGAAATTGAGCATCTAACTAAAGAACTAAGCACTCTTAAGTTAGCTCATGAAACTACTTTAGAAGATCATCAAGAACTTTCAAAAACTCATGAGAAGCTTCGCTTCGAGAAGCTCAATCTTGAGCAAGAACGTGGGTTCTTAAAGGTCATCAATGATGATCTTCGGAAGAAAAGCTCTTCTTACATTGCCAAGCATTTACTCTTGTCTACTTACATGCCACAAGTAAAATCTAGCAACAAGAACAAGAAAGATTCTTCTTCTAGTAGTAACAATAATCATGCTAAATCCAATATTGTTGCTTCTATTAGTTCTCTTGATTCCACTAATGATTCTCTTAGCCAAGTTACACTTGAGAAAGAAAATAGCTTATTGAAGGGAATTATAGAGAAAAGTGCTTACAAGAGCCTTGCCGGAAGTAAGCAATTGAGGAAATTGTACACAAGCAACGAAGGCACTGGAAGAATCAAGGTGTTGGTTTTGAACGGAAGTTCAATGCCAATGGAGTTGAGTGGGAAGAAGATCAATACCCCAAGACGAAGTTTGTTCCTCAACAAGAGAAGTATGATCCCACTTCATTCAAGGGAACACAAGCTCAAGATGATCTTCCACCACAAGACCACATGCTAAAAGGCAAGGACAAGCTTCAAGAGGAGATTGATGCATTTGAAGATGCTCCAAAGGCCTTGGTCAAGTGGGTTCCCAAGACTAAATCAAGTTCTACTTCATCAAGTACATCTACTACCCCAAGGATTCCCATCAAGATGATGTGGATCCCTAAGAAGAAGAACTAGAGAGTTCTTGAGGGTGACTCCGCCAACATACTTCACTCACATTCATTTTGGCAAGGACAAGTGCAAACAACTTCCACATCTTGCACTAGTTCAAGGAGTCACAAACCCTCTTGTTGGTAAGACAAGGGACAAGGTAACCTAATGCTTTCATGGACATCATCATGTGTGTGCTTCACTCTATGTCTATCGATATCCTTGTTTGTTCCTTGTGGGACTAACCCATGTAGGTATTGAAAGTGCAAATCACACAAATGGATTGCTTCAAATGATCTACATCAATAATGAGCATCCACATCTTCAACATCTACATGAAGTCATCATCGACCAAACCCAAGGTTAGTTCATCCCTCTTAGGGGGGATATCACATCTAGGGGGAGCTTTACTCTAATTGAGCTAAAGCAACTTTAATGGTGTGAACACAACAATGCTTTATGTAAAAGTGGTAACCCCACTTGTGCTTAAACAATGAGTATGACCTATGATCAAATGTTCTCATTTGACTCCTTAGTCAATATACTCATATATAGATGACCTAGTCATCGCCAATTGCTTGATAGATGCTAGAGTGATTGTGCATGCTTTGCCACATATCTCATTTGCCATTTTATTGTGTGAGCATGTTGAATGCATACTTTTCTCATTCGAGGACATTCATTTGTTGCTTTGATTGTTTGTATTTTCTTCTTTTGCCAAATGGATGGACAAGAATGCCTAAGAACTTCCTTTAGCTATCTATGGTTTTCTCATCTCAAACTCTTTTCATGCTACATCACAAAGTTTGATCTAAGTCAAATTCAAACCCTCTGGGTGAGGAGCACTGGGAGTCCCGATTTATCATAGACTTAAACTTCCAAAACCTCTTTGTGTATTTCGGTCTGACTGATTCATCCATTTCGGTCACACCAAGATCACTGGGTTGATCAAGTTTTCAATCTCGGTGCAACCAATTAGAACTCTTCGGTCTCACCGAGTTGCAGTAACCGCTTGCGGTTCTGCATCTCGGTGCCACCGAGTTGTTCCACTCGGTCACACTGACAGTGACAGGATATATATATATCGATGGGTCAAATTTTGGAAATACCTCCAAAACCTCTTCACCCGTGCGTGTCCTCTCTGCCGCCTCGGGTCTCCAGATCGTCTTCTCATCGCCAGCAACCTCCCGCCGCAGGTCTCCGCCGCTGTCAACGGAATTCTTCCCCTCTGTTGCCGCCGTAGCAAGCTCATCGTCAAGTTAAGGTATGAATTCGTCACTTTGTGCATTCTTTTAACTCCAATTATTAGCACAAAGGCAATGCCATGTTTCTTTCCAAGTATGAGATCGATCTATCCACAGAAAACATCCTTTATATTAGTTTTGATTTGAAAATTTAGGGTTAGGTTTCCACCGGACTCATCTCGGACCGACCGAATTGTAGAAATCGGTCTCACCGATTTGGCTTAGGCATTTGCACATGTGATTTTTGCTCTGACCAGAAATTGCAAATTGGTGTGATCGAAATCAGGACTTTGTGAAACCCTAGCAAACTCGTAGGCACTGAACTGTGTCTCGGTCTGAGCGATTCCACTAGTTTAGACTCCAAAGTTCACTACAAAAAAAGACACATCGATGACATTTTGGGCCGAACGAATTTTTTTCCTGTCATACTTATGACACTTCTATGACGATAATTGTGAAAAAACCCGGTATCATCATAGATGTGGTGGGCTCCTACTTCTATGGCAAAAAATCATGACAGAAAATGGGCTTTTCATCCTGGGCGGGCTGGAGACACAGCTGCATGACATTCTTTGGGCCGTCCATAACAGAAAAAACCATGGTAGAAGCAAGGGCGAGGAAATTTTCAGGGAGTTTCCGGTTATGGTGGCTGGTCGGGGGCCGAGTGATGCGCGTTTCTCTCATACATGTACGCGCGTGGGTGCGAGGCGTTGGGATCTAACTGAACCCAAGCGAGGCGTTCGCCTAACTAAACCCGAGCGATTGCACTGCGGGCTACGCGTTACTGAACCTGAGCGATCGAGTGATTCCTTCGCTACTGCTGCTAACTGAAGCCGATCGATGCTGCCTCTGGATGAACAGTGAGCATTGCTGGGGGTTTGGATGAACAATTCCCGGTGGGGGTGGATGAATAGGACCCCGTGGTGTTGCCTCTGGATGAGCAGGACCCCGATCGAGCCGGTTGGGGGTGGATGAACAGGACCCTGTGGTGGGCTGGATGAACAGGACGACCCCCTGGAGGGCTGGTTGAACAGTAGCCGATGGAGGGCTGCATAAACAATAGCCGATGGACGGCTGGAGAAATAGTAGCCCGTGGAGGGGTGGTTGAACAGTAGCCCATGGAGAGGGCTGGTTCAATAGTAGCCGGTGGAGTAGCGCACGGTGGAGGCTGGATGAACAGGAGCCCGTGGATGAATAGTCGCATGTGGAGGCTGGAGGAGGTCGACGGCGGATGAACAGTAGCCAGTGGAGGCTGGAGGAGATCAACGGTGGAGATGAACAGTATCCCGTGGAGTCCCATTTTGCGGTATGCCACACTCCTCCCGATGAACAGGGGCCCTGTTTCGACCGTAGCGCCCCAACCCAAGTTTGTTTCCTCCGTTTTGCGGTACGCCACACCCCTCCCGATCAAGAGGACCCCGTTTCGACTGTAGGAGGTCCAACAGAAGTCCGTTTCCTCCGTTTTGTGGTATGCCGGAAACCTCCCGATGAACAGGATCCCGTTTCGACCATGGCCGGTCGAACACAAGGCTGTTTCCTCCGTTCTGTGATATGCCAGGCCTCATTTCCATCGGCTGTTCCGTCCAAGCCCTCCCGATGAACATGATGACGCATTCCGTTCCGACCTAGCCGGGTGCCTCCCCATGAACACGACGACGACGCAGTTTCTCCGTTCTGACCCAACCATGTACACGAGCCCTGGCTGTACATATGCGCGAGTAGGTGTTCGAGACCCCGCCCGTATGTATGTACGTGGGTGTGTTTACTTTCTTGCACCCTGGCCGCTGTACGTACGTGTACATGCTATGTGTGCGCCTCTACTATGACACGTGCGCGTCTACATCGACCAGTATGTACGTACATGTTCGCGGCCAGAATGACAACGATACGTACGCTTCGACCAGGTGGGTCCCGACTGTCATGCACTTTCTTGCATGCAAAGATGTAGCTGGTGGGTCCCAGCAGTCAGGGGGCGAATCAATTTTTTTTGCCCGAAGATGTAGATGGTGGGTCCTAGCAGTCAGGGGGTAAACATTTTTTTGTGAAATACGGTGGCCTGTCCAGTGGGTCCCTGCTGTCAGGTGGAGGAATAATTATTTTGCGTGTAATAAGGAGGCACTTCCTTGCGACCGCCATGGACCCAGCTGTCAGCCTCTCAACATACAATACTCTTCAGATGGAAGTCGTTCCTTGACCACTGAGGGAGTCGTGGACTAGGGGGTGTCCGGATAGCCGAACTATCATCATCGGCCGGACTCCAAGACTATGAAGATACAAGATTGAAGACTTCGTCCCGTGTCCGGATGGGACTCTCCTTGGCGTGGAAGGCAAGCTTGGCGATACGGATATGTAGATCTCCTACCATTGTAACTGACTCTGTGTAACCCTAGCCCTCTCGGGTGTCTATATAAACCGGAGGGTTTAGTCCATAGGACGAACAACAATCATACCATAGGCTAGCTTCTAGGGTTTAGCCTCCTTGATCTCGTGGTAGATCTACTCTTGTACTATCCACATCATCAATATTAATCAAGCAGGACGTAGGGTTTTACCTCCATCGAGAGGGCCCGAACCTGGGTAAAACATCGTGTCCCTTGTCTCCTGTTACCATCCGCCTAGACGCACAGTTCGGGACCCCCTACCCGAGATCCGCCGGTTTTGACACCGACATTGGTGCTTTCATTGAGAGTTCCTCTGTGTCGTCGCTCATAGGCCCGATGGCTCCTTCGATCATCAACAACAACGCGGTCCAGGGTGAGACTTTTCTCCCTGGACAAATCTTCGTATTCGGCGGCTTTGCACTGCGGGCCGATTCACTTGGCCATCTGGAGCAGATCGAAAGCTACGCCCCTGGCCATCAGGTCAGATTTGGAAGTTTGAACTTCACAGCCGAATCCGCAGAGACTTGATCTTCGACGGATTCGAGCCACAGCCGAGCACGCCGCACTGTCACGATGGGCATGACCTAGCTCTACCGCCGGACAGTGCCCTGGAGGCCGCACAAGAGTCCGCTCCGACCCTTAACTCGGAGCCGACTGCGCCGATCGAGGATGGGTGCCTAGACACCGCCTCGGGGGCTGCTACCTCTACGGTGATGGAGCCGAATACCAACCCTGTCCCTTGTGAAGCTCGTGACTCCGAGGTGCCGGACTCCTCACCGGACTCCGAACCTCCCGCGCCTCTACCAATCGAATCCGATTGGGCACCGATCATGGAGTTCACCGCTATGGACATCTTTCAGCACTCGCCTTTTGGCGACATCCTTAACTCACTAAAGCATCTCTCATTATCAGGAGAGCCCTGGCCGGACCATGGTCAGGACGGTTGGGATGCGGACGGCAAAGAAATTCAAAACCCACCCACCACCCACTTTGTAGCCACTATCGACGATCTAACCGACATGCTAGACTTTGACTCCGAAGACATCGACGGCATGGACGACGATGCCGGAGACGATCAAGAACCAGCGCCTACGGGGCACTGGAAAGCCACCTCGTCATACGACACATACATGGTGGACATTCCAAAGGATGGGAACGGCGATGGAACAACGGAGCAATACACCTCCAAGAAATAGCCTAAGCACCGACTTCAGCGGCGCCGCTCTAAATCCCTCCACAGTAAGAATGGAGATTCCGGCACCGGAGACAACAACACCCCAGACAGTGCCGAAGACAACCCCCTCCAGCAAGATTCAGCACAGGAGGATGGAGAAGCCAGCCCTCATGAGAGAGCGCCAGACAAGGAGGTAGAAGACGATAATTACATGCCTCCCTCCGAAGACGAGGCAAGCCTCGATGACGACGAATTCGTCGTGCCTGAGGATCCCGTCAAACAAGAGCATTTTAAATGTAGGCTTATGGCCACGGCAAGTAGCCTCAAGAAAAACAGCAACAGCTTAGAGCTGACCAAGATCTGCTAGCCGACAGATGGACCAAAGTCCTTGCGGCCGAAGAGTACGAACTCGAATGCCCCTCCAAAAGCTACCCCAAACGCAAGCTGCTGCCCCGATTAGAGGAGGAAGCATACAAACCCACATCACCAGCTCACAATACGGCCGACCGGCCACCTCGTGGCCGCGACAGAGAGGCCTCCAAGCCCTCCACTAAAGCCGTACCCCGGCATCGCTCGAAAAGTACAAAGCCACGAGGGAATGCACCGGACTTGCGAGACATATTGGAGGATAAGGCAAGACATCAAGATCGATCTACGGATCGCGTGGGCACCCCACAATACGCGACAACGACCGTCGCGCCGGATACAGCAACTCCGGTCGGGCCGAACACAGTAGACAAAGCTCGCTTGAGCTACGTCGTGATATAGCCCAATATAGAGGCGCCGCACAACCACTATGCTTCACAGATGAAGTAATGGATCATCAAATCCCCGAAGGGTTCAAACCTGTGAACATTGAATCCTACGATGGCACAACAGACCCCGCGGTCTGGATTGAAGACTATCTCCTTCATATCCACATGGCCCGCGGTGATGATCTTCACGCCATCAAATACCTCCCGCTCAAGCTTAAAGGACCAGCTCGGCATTGGCTTAATAGCTTGCCAGCAGAATCAATTGGGTGTTGGGAGGACCTAGAAGCCGCATTCCTTGATAACTTCCAGGGCACATATGTGCGACCACCAGACGCTGATGACCTAAGCCACATAATTCACCAGCCAGACGAACCGGCCACACAATTCTGAACACGGTTCTTAACCAAGAAAAATCAAATCGTCGACTGTCCGGATGCAGAGGCCCTTGCAGCCTTCAAGCATAACATCCGCGACGAGTGGCTTGCCCGGCACCTAGGACAGGAAAAGCCGAAATCCATGGCAGCCCTCACATCACTCATGACCCGCTTCTGCACGGGAGAGGACAACTGGCTAGCCCACAGTAACAACCTCAACAAAAATTCTGGCAGTCCGGACACCAAGGACCGTAATGGCAGGTCGCGTCGTAACAAGCACAAACGCCGCATTAACGGCGATAATACTGAGGATACGGTAGTCAATGCCGGATTCAGAGGCTCCAAACCCAGTCAGCGGGAAAAGCCATTCAAAAGAACGACTCCGGGTCCGTCCAACTTAGACCGAATACACGACCGCTCGTGCCAGATACACGGCACCCCCGAAAAGCCAGCTAATCACACCAACAGGGATTGTTGGGTATTCAAGCAGGCAGGCAAGTTAATTGCCAAAAACAATGACAAGGGGCTGCATAGCGATGACGAGGAAGAGACCCGGCCGGCGAACAATAGAGGACAGAAGGGTTTCCCCCCACAAGTGCGGACAATGAACATGATATACGCAACCCACATACCGAAAAGAGAGCGGAAGCATGCACTCAGGGACGTATATGCGATGGAGCCAGTCGCCCCAAAGCTCAATCCATGGTCCTCCTGCCCGATCACTTTTGATCGAAGGGACCACCCCACCAGCATCCGCCATGGCGGATTCGCCGCGTTGGTTTTAGACCCAATCGTCGACGGGTTTCACCTCACTAGAGTCCTGATGGACCGCGGCAGCAGCCTAAACCTGCTTTACCAGGATACAGTGCGCAAGATGGGCATAGACCCCTCAAGGATTAAACCCACAAAGACGACCTTCAAAGGCGTCATACCAGGTGTAGAGGCCAATTGTACAGGCTCAGCGACACTAGAAGTGGTCTTCGGATCCCCGGATAACTTCCGAAGCGAGGAATTAATCTTCGATATAGTCCCGTTCCGCAGCGGCTATCATGCACTGCTCGGACGAACCGCATTTGCAAAGTTCAATGCGGTGCCGCACTACGCATATCTCAAGCTCAAGATGCCAGGCCCTCGAGGAGTCATCACGGTCAATGGAAACACGGAACGCTCTCTCTGAACGGAGGAGCATACAGCGGCTCTCGCAGTGGAAGTGCAGAACAGCCTCTTAAGGCAATTCTCGAGTCCAGCCGTTAAGCGACCGGACATTGTCAAGCGCACCCGGAGTAACCTATAGCAAGACCACCTGGCACGTTCCGAGCACGCGTAGCAATGCGGCCCCAACCCCAGCCCTCGCAAAATTGCGAGGCCAGTGCCGCGCGTACATCACTACGCTCTGGAGATACCATGGGCATAGGGGGAGGGGCACGACCATGGAATGCACAGAGTGCGGCTCAACCACACCAGGGGCTCCCAAATGTGTCATTCTTTCTTTCTTTTTTTTTTCTTTTTTTTTCTTATCCTCAGGACTTCGTTTACCAGAGGCCTTGTCCGGCAGTAGACCTGCCGAACTCACGATGCAACAGCCAGGGAAGAAGAAAAGCTACGACGAGTATCCAGGTGGTCTCCATTACGAGCATTATACCTGTTTTATACACCATTCCGCAGCCTACCCCTGGAGGGGGACATGTTAAATAATCCCACCCCTTGCTTATCGAACTATTTGTATCGTTCTGCATTCATGGCAGTACCTTTTAAATAAACAATGCATCGCTTTTTGCCTATCATTGCATTCCTTTTTATATATATGTTCAATTATGACATGTTGCATCCGTACGCTTTGGTACAGCCAAATACACCAGGGGCTTAAGTTCCCCACATTATGGTGTGATAAGTCTGAACACTTTCACAAGTGCGGCACCCCGAACTTATAGCATTATATGCATCGGCTTCGAATCATGTCTTGGGTCAATACTTGGGTTTGCCCGGCTCCCATGTTTTGGTACCTTATGTTCCGTTATATCGGCTAAGGTAGCACTGGGAGAACCACTGCGATTGTGCCCCAGTTGAGCTGGGCGAGCACCTCAGTGGAGAAAGCTAAAACTGCCCGTCATGATGGGGTGAGAGTCGGTCGCTGTTCGAGAGGTTTTTTCGAGTCCCTAAAGACTTATGCCGCTTAGAGCGAGGAACCGGCTTTGTCCGGCCCAGGCGTGGATAGCGCACCGAATTCGGCCTTCCGAACACTAGGGGCTTCGCTGAAATTTAAAATTATAGAATTCTATGGCTAAGTGAGAGTGTTCAAGCATTATAAGTCCGGTTGCCTCGTTCATCGTGTTGGGCGCCTCCCTAGATGGACCCAAAAATGGGAACAAGAGCGCTCAAGTTTATCCCGAACACTCCAGCACTCGTGGCATGGGGGCTGAAGCCAACGACTTGCCATCTCTCAGATTTGATAAACGGCCGCACAGAAGGTAATATTTTAAATTAACAGGCGTTGCTTAGCGCATATGAACAAAGTTTTCAGCGCACAGGATAACAAAATGCGAGTCTACTCAAAAATTACATCGTGGGAGCACTCATCCGCAATAATGCGGGCACCGTTCAGGACACCCTTATAATACATTTCGGGCGTGTGATACTCCTTGCCCAGCGGTGGCGCGTCCGTCACAAGCTTCTCAGCGTCCATTTTGCCCCAGTGCACCTTAGCACGGGCAAGGGCCCGACGGGTACCTTCAATGCAGGCAGAGCGCTTGATGACTTCAACCCACGGACAAGCATCCACCAGCCGCCGCACCAGGCCGAAGTAGCTCCCAGGCATGGCCTCTGTGGGCCACAGCCGAACTATGAGGCCCTTCATGGCCTGTTTGGCCACCTTGTGGAGCTCGACCAGCTGCTTTAGCTGGTCGCTAAGGGGCACCAGATGTCCGGCCTCAGCATACTGAGACCAGAACACCTTCTCCGTCGAGCTCCCCTCCTCGGCTCTATAGAAAGCAGCAGCATCGGACACGCTACGGGGCAGATCTGCGAACGCTCCTGGAGAGCTCCGAATTCGGGTAAGTAACAGGTAAATCACTTTTACATGCTTGCTTTGCATGAAGAATGCCTTACCCGCTGCTAATTTCTTCAATGCCTCAATCTCCTGGAGGGCCTTGTGGGCTTCGGCCTTAGCGGCTTTGGCACTCTCAAGAGCCGACGCAAGCTCGGACTCCCGAGTCTTCGAGTCATGCTCCAAACTCTCGTGTTTTTCCACGAGAGCCTGGAGCTCTTGCCGTACCTCCACCACCCGCGCCTCTTGCTTCTCTCGCTCGGTGCACTCCAAGGCCGCACTGCTTTCAGCCTTGGACACCGCCTCCTTCAGGGTCGCCACCTCGTTCGTGGCCCCTGGAATACCCACGTTATTCCTCTCATTTTTTGCAACCAAATCCTTTTCTATAAGGTACTGCTTTCATAATGTATTACTTACCTTCCTTGACCTCGAGCTGCTTCTTGGCAAGGCCGAGCTCGTTCTCGGACCGCTCGAGGCTCTCCTTCAATGCATTGACCTCCGCAGTCAGTGCGGCAGAGGTCAGCAGCACAGCCTGCATTCCCATATTGACATATTTTTGTTAGACTCCTGCGTATATCTTTTTAGATCCTCAGTTCGGCTTTTCTTTCTGAACACCGAACTGAGCATCAGGGGCTACTGTCTATGCGGTACTATTTTACATATCTTAAAACTCTTACCTCAAAGCCTGTTAGAAGGCTGCTGCAGGCTTCGGTCAGCCCGCTCTTGGCGAGCTGAACCTTCTGAATCACCACACTCATGACAGTGCGGTGTTCCTCTTCAATGGAAGCACCATTGAGCGCCTCCAGCAAGTTATCTGGCGCCTCCGGTTGGACGGAGGCCGCCGGCATCACAGTCTTGCCCTTCTTGCGAAGGGGCCGCCCGCCGGACTCAGGAACCACTGCAGGTTCCGGTGCGGACTCCGGTCCAAAGTCCGGGAGGTTGCCTTGCGGCACCTCTGGGGCCCCCTCCTCCTGGTGGGTCCCTTTCCGGGATTCCACCTCGGCATCATCACGGGGGGAGGAGGCGGTCGGAAGTGAAGTGCTATCCACATCCGACGTACCCAAGGACCCGCTCGACGAAGCGGGAAGATCGTCCTTGGGCGGGCTACAGGGTTGTATGCGGCATTAGAAAGACACCATGCGACGAAAAGAAAAGTTATGAGCAATTCGGGAGTCCGGATACTTGCGATCTCGCCAGGGGCTTGGCCCTTGAAGGCCAATCCTCGTCGCCGCTGCCGGCGTTGGCAGAATAGTCCGGAGGAAGGGTCCTTCCCTTCTTGGACCCTCCGGCCTCCCCAGTTGGGGAGGCCTTCCTTTTCTTCCCTTCCCCCGTTGGGGAAGAAGCTTCTTTCTTCTCCTCCTCGTCTTCGCGGAGGAGTCCGCCTCGGAGTCATCAGACGATGAATTCGATAACACCTGGCGCCGGGAACTCTTTCGAGTTCCTGCGGCCTTCTTCTTGGCCTTCTTATCCGGCACCACGTGAGGTGCCGGAACCAGCAGCCCCGTTAAGCGGGCGTCCGCTGGGTCTTCTGGCAAAGGAGTCGGACAGTTAGTCTGCCCGGCCTTCTTCATCCAGTCCTGTCAAAGGAGAGGGAGTTTAGATCCCACATAGAGTCAAACTATGAAAAGCAAGTGTCCCATAAAGGATAACATGTCTTACCTCATCAGCTGGACACTGCGAGCTGAATCCGCGATCTTCAGTAGCAGATGCGGGGGCCTCGGCGCCCTTGAACAGCACCTTCTAGGCATCTTCGTACGTAGTGTCGAAGAGCCTTCTCAAGGTTTGGTGTTGTGCCGGATCAAACTCCCACAATTTGAAAGCCCGTTGTTGGCATGGGAGGATCCGACGTATGAGCATGACTTGGACCACGTTGACAAGCTTGAGATTCTTGTTCACCAGCTTTTGCACGCAGGCTTGGAGTCCGGTCAGCTCTTCCGAATCTCCCCATGTTAGGCCCGTCTCTTTCCAGGAGGTAAGCCATGTGGGGAAACCAGATCAGAATTCGGGGGTCGCTGCCCATTTGGGGTCGCGCAGCTCGGTGATGTAGAACCAACCCGATTGCCACCCCTTTATTGTCTCCACAAAGGAGCCCTCGAGCCATAGGACGTTGGCCATCTGGCCCGCCATGGCAACTCTGCACTCCGCTTGGCGCCCGCCCACTACCTTCGGCTTGACATTAAAAATCTTCAGCCATAAGCCGAAGTGGGGCTGGATGCAGAGGAAGGCCTCGCACACGACGATGAACGCCGAGATGTTGAGGATGAAATTCGGGGCCAAATCGTGGAAATCTAGGCCATAGTAGAACATGAGCCCCTGGACAAATGGGTGAAGTGGAAAACCTAGTCCGCGGAGGAAGTGGGTGAGGAACACCACCCTCTCATGGGGCCTGGGGGTAGGAAGGAGCTGCCCCTTGTCGGGGAGCCGATGCGCGATGTCGCTGGGAGAGTATCTGGCCTTCCGCAGCTTTTTGACTTGTTCCTCCGTTACGGAGGAAACCATCCACTTGCCTCCCACTCCGGACATGGCTGGGGAAGGTCGAGGCGGGATGTGCGGACTTGGGCGCTGGAGCTCTAGTGCGCGGAAATGGATAAGCAAAGGAGGAAGAAGGCGTAGGTGAAAAGGTGGATCCTTATCCCCTTATATGGGCGGACAGAACCATGCGTCCCCACCGGCCTGGTAAAACTCGCTCATCTCCCAAGCGTCGCAATCTATGGCGCGGTTGGGTTACCCACGTCCGTATTGATGGGAATCCCGGAATAAGGGGAACGCGATCTCTGCTTCGACAAGACGTGCCAAGGAAACCGCTTCGCTAAACGCGCTGAGGTGGAACAATAAAAACAACTCGAGTAAAGGCTTGGCCGTGGTGTGATGTCATGCTACGAAATATGTCAGCAGATTGAAGTTGTATAAATATTATTCTCTCTACGGTGGTATGTGGAATTTATTTTGCAGAGCCGGACACTATCGTGGTGTTCACAATCTTCTATGAAGGATTCGGAGGAGGAACCCGCCTTGCAATGCCGAAGACAATATGCGCGCCGGACTCGTCGTCATTGAAGCCTGGTTCAGGGGCTACTGAGGGAGTCCTGGACTAGGGGGTGCTCGGATAGCCGAACTATCCTCATCGGCCGGACTCCAAGACTATGAAGATACAAGATTGAAGACTTCGTCCCATGTCCGGATGGGACTCTCCTTGGCGTGGAAGGCAAGCTTGGCAATACGGATATGTAGATCTCCTACCATTGTAACCGACTCTGTGTAACCCTAGCCCTCTCCGGTGTCTATATAAACCGGAGGGTTTAGTCCATAGGACGAACAACAATCATACCATAGGCTAGCTTCTAGGGCTTAGCCTCCTTGATCTCGTGGTAGATCTACTCTTGTACTATCCACATCATCAATATTAATCAAGAAGGACATAGGGTTTTACCTCCATCGAGAGGGCCCGAACCTGGGTAAAACATCGTGTCCCTTGTCTCCTATTACCATCCGCCTAGACGCACAGTTCGGGACCCCCTACCCGAGATCCGCCGGTTTTGACACTGACAACCACGTTGACGACGCCGCGCCGAGAGCACCAGGGTGATGGACGACGGTGAGGCCTAGGAAGGGGACGACGCGGAGCCGGGGAAGACGCGGCAATGGAAGCCCACGTGGAGAGGAGTACGAGGGTTCACTGGTTCGGCTGTGGTGTGAGGCTGCCGCCGCCGCAGGGCCTGGCCAGCGGTGGGAATAGTAGGGGGCGGTGAGGCCTCCATAGCAGCACAACCGGCCACGAGAGGCAGGAGCATGCGGCACGACCAGCGCTGCTTTGGGCGGCTAGAGCAAGAAGACCAGAGGTTGAAGAAGCACTACGAACGTTGGATGGACATCGTACGGTCACTAGAGCTAGAATTGTTCATATTGACTAAGTTGACAAAGTCCTCCTTCCCCGTCAACTTAGTAGGCCCACAAGTCAGCCTCCCACCAAGGTGGGTCCTAGCTAGCAGGGGGAGTATTCATTTGTTTTGTGCGTAATAAGGAGGCACTTCCGGTGGGTCCGAGCTGACAGCGGGGGGGGGACGTTTTTTTCATGAAATACAGAGGCCCTTCCGGTGGGTCCCAGTTGTCACATGGAGGAATCATTATTTTGCGCGTAATAAGGAGGAATTTCCTTGTGTGGGCCCCTATTGTCAGCCTCTTCCGATGGCTGTTATTTGTTGACCATGTTAACCTCGCCGTGCCGAGAGCACAAACGCGATGGACGAGGGCGAGGCCCAGGATGGGAACCACCCGGAGCCGGCGAAGCCACCGCAGCGGATGCCCACGCTGAGGGGAGTGCGAGCGGTGACTGGTCGGCTGTGGGGTGAGGCTGACGTCGCCGGAAAATAACAGGATGTGTGGGTGGTTAGAAGGATGGCCTGGCGGTAGCACAGCCAGCCACGGGAAGAGGGAGCAGGCAGTCCCGCCGGCGCTGGTTTGGGCGGCTGGAGCAGGAAGATCAGAGATTGAGGAAGCACGGCGGCCGTTGGATGGATATCCAACAGTCACTGCTCTGTGTTGACTAAGTTGACAAAGCCTTGCGTATGCGTCAAAATTTTTTTAGGACAGCGTCATCGTCAACCTAGTAGGCCTAGAAGTCGGCCTCCAAATCTATGGCAAACAACATACATCCCATTAGCCATTATTTTCAATAATTTACAGCCCATTTTCTACTCCCTCTGTCCCATAATATAAGAGCGTTTTGACACTACACTAGTGTAAAACACAATCTTATATTATGGGACGGAGGGAGTAATTCTTAAGGATATTTTAAGCCCATATTCTTTTTATTAGCATTACAGACCATATATTCTGGGCACTGCTAAAAAATTCAATGAAATTTTGCATATTTCGGTGGGGACCGAACTCTTTTAATCACGAAATTTTGATTCACGTTAAAATAATTTTCAAAAAATTATATCAAAATAAAATTCAAAAACAATTCTCCGCAAAAAAAATGAATGAAATTTAGAATCTTAACTAGCAAGATGCCCGTTCGTTGCACGGAACATGAAGATGCATTTGTATGAGTAGTTTATCTTGTGGGAGAAAAGATGATATTTTAATGTAATTGCCAGTTGGTTTTGGTTTTTATAAGAGTAGAGAGTAGAAAATCTTGAAAAAAATGATATTTTAACAATTGTTGGTTGGCTTTGGTTTAAAAATTTACAGCCCATTTCTTACAACTTATAGCCCATTTTTTGGGGAAGCCCATTTCTTACTACTTACATCCCTCCTCGTCTTGAAAGATTTGCAGCCCAGCAGGGCTGAGAAAAGCAAGTAGACCTCGGTTTTGGTATTCTCCAGAAAAAGAACTGGGCTAGCCATTTTCAGAAAGAAAAATATATCAATTGGGCTCGTCATATGCTTAAATAAAAGCGTAAGCGTGGGCTAGACGGGCGACAGCCCCCGCACAACGCGTAGTTGAGCTCCGTCTCTGAAACTAAAAAACAACTAGGTGAGCTGCTGGGTCCCTGGTGTTATCCGCTCATTCTGTAATTTTCTCATTTATTGACTACATTGACAATGGCGTGGGACCTAGTTGTCAAACAATTAGGAGGAAGTATTTTTTGGCTTGTAATAACGAGGCACCTACTTGCGAAATGCAATGACCCTGGTGGGTCCCTACTGTCAGCCTCTCCATGTACAGTCATCTCCTGATTCCTCTTGGTTGTTGACCATGTTGACAACGCCAGACGGTGGTGGGCACAACGAGCGAACCAAGGCGGAGAACAATGGCGAGGCCTCGGACAGGAACGAACATCAGTCGTGGAAGATGCGGTAGTGTAGTGGCAGGTGGAGGGGAGTACGAGGGCAACAAGATGCAACTCAAGCTTACAAATGGTACAAAATGCCCAAGGATTAATTGTTCATCAAATTTTTAGACAAAACCCAGATTGAACATGGCAGTAACATCTAACCCAACCACTCATTTTTGCTGTCACAAACAAATGGATTGGTCTGATCCATAAAATCAACATCCTGTGCAAAAAAAGATTATTTCAGGATGACTACAACTTGTTGTAAATAGAAGCTGAGCACATTTAGAAGCCCATTTGTCCACCTGAAACTTCTTTTTTTTGCCGTTCAACGTGTCCGTCCGTGAGAAATCTCTTGTGGTAAGAATTAAGCCTCATGGACAATAGTAACCTCACATTCAACAGGAAGAATGTGACAAAGCTTCTGTTTGCCTGGTTGGATGCATATCCTTCCATCATTATAGTTCTCAAACAAATGTCATGAGAACTGAGAAAATCCTGGAGCTTATTACGCCACTGATTGGTTATATGTTTTGCTCCATGTGGTTGTGCCTAAGTAGACATGAAGATTGAAAACAGTTAAGGTCTGAAAAAAGAGTATCAAAAGAACGACAGCTGAACAGTTAATTCTAGTACAATATATATGGGCTTTCAATGTGCATGAAATCATCACCTCTATATATAAATTCTCCAGAGATCGAAAGCATCACAGCAAGCCAATAATTATGTTCATATCAAAACTAAGCATTCTGATATATAAGATCTTGAAGAATCCAGCAGCATTGATAGGCTATCAATGGACGAACTCTTCATTGAGCATATAACATAATATACCCAAAGTGTACTCCAAGATGATATAAAACTTATGCGCACAAATGAAAAATGCAGCTTATGATAACAAATGTGTAGATGATAATATACGGTACCTAAAAAAGTGAGGAGCCAAACACCAATTCCTTGTGATCATTAAACGGGTCACGAATTACACCCAAGGTCCCTAGTTTGGGCGCAGAGACAACAGTTATGTGTGAAGGTTTATAACAGTTATCAAGGAGCAACCTTTGAAGTGAAGGGGCATCTTCGATGATGAGCTGTTGTCCTTTAAAACAAATTCCAACGCTTTTATGGTGAGGCGGCTTTATTTGGAGACAACTGATATGGATTTCTATTGCCAAAACAATCAGCAAGCACTCCAGGACAGGGCAACAAGAGTGGATGATACTATGCAGTGAGGCCTCCGACAGATAAACCACCACAAGCGGAAGTTTTTTTAGAAGTGGGAGTCGAAGCATTTGTACCAGATCGTCTAGTAGATGGCACTGGGTGGCGGTGTGGAGAGAGGAGGAAAACTGCGAGATGGACAATGGTGGTGTGGGCACGAATTCTTGGTGTGTTCGTGGTATGAAACTTTTGTGGTAATGGTACAGCTCAAACAACTGGAGTTTTCTAAATTCAGGGGATATCAGGCAAGCGTCCACCATGCATGCCGGGTATTGACGGCAGGTAGCATGTCAGGATGCAGAGGCATTGAACGGGGCCCTACTGGTGAGAGGAGACGATGGCTCTAAGGAGGTCAAATTTAGGAAGGACAAATATCGGACGACGGTCGAGATTGAGGGGCACGGTGCGCCATAGAGGGTGCCACCGAGTTGAGAGGACTTGTGTGCGGCAGCAATCCTTGGTGGGGAGAAGCGAGATGATCTCCTTAAGGATGATGTCCGGGAGATCGCTGATGCGGTCCACCGAAGATTCTACCAGTTCCTCAGATCCGGGTTGGGGGGGCTCGTCGCTTCTCCCCGCGCTATCGGTGTGGGATCTACAACCGGCGTCGCCGCTAGCGGGAACCTCATCTTCTTGGCATTGGGGCCAGCCGACTCCATTTTCCTTGTGGGCGTCGCGCCGAGCTCACGGGTTTGAGCAGAGTAGCCAGAGACGAGCCTAGTAGCAGTGCGAGTGGGGAAGAAGGAGGGCTGGGGATTTCTATAGGAGTGGAAGAAGAGGAGGAGGTGTTTTCTGTACGAGTGAGGAAGAAGGTGAGCAGGGGTTTTCTGGACGAGTGAGGAAGATTGGGGAGCGGGGGGAATTGGGGGGAGACGAAAGCGGGAGAGTGAGCTATTCGTGTTTATAAGGCCCGCTGCACTAACTACTCTCTTTTTCCCAAGAATCGCTCTCTTCTTTTGTGTTGCTGGCGCATGGACTTGGCTGACTGGCCATGCATGCAGGATGCATGTGCCCGCCAGCCACTACATGCATCTGGTTTGTTACTAGGCCTATTTAATAGGGTGGTTATGGAGTAAATTAAGGAGATTTATTTTCTTTGTGTGCATCTTCTTGGTATAGCAATTGGCTCATGGGCCTAATAAACCCGGATGGAGGGAGTATAAGTGGAAGCGAGGAGGAAGGAGTGTTTTTCTGGGATCGCCCCCTCTTCAAGAAATATGGGCTTCTCCTCGCAAAAAACAAAAACAAATTGGCTTTAAGATGGATAGGCTTTTGTATCGACCCAGTTGGCTGTCCGTTTTCGTACTGGAGGGCCTTGTGCTAGAGGCAGCCCGAGACACTCTCCAGCTTATTGCCCATTTGAAATAAAAAAAGAGACGCCTCCAGCTTATGGCTACTCATCGGTAACCCTTTTCAAGTTGGCATCCACCAAATTAGAGGATGCGGTACTGGATGCAGACACTCACATTAAACTAAGCTTCAGAAGATACGGTATGCATACTAACATTCAGAAGAACAAAAGTTCAGCATGTTTATGCATCTCAATGATGCACCATACTATAACCAATACAAAGCTGTGAGAAGGTGTGGAAATAAAGAAAATCAGTCGATGCTTCTCTGAGCAACGGGCCTCCCTGCGCACACATTAACTTCCTGAGCATGCTTGTTTCTTCTCAGTGTTGCGAGCACTTTGAGCATGTTGGCAACTCCACAGCTAGCTAGCTTCCCCATCTTGCAATTGATGCTGACACATTTGCAGCAAACACATGAGGCAATAGAGATGACTCAACATGAGTCCATATTGTGCAGTTCCCCTGAAATCATCTTCATTGTCCTGAATCTGAAAAGATAGGAAAACAGTAGCTATACTTAAACGGTGTTGCAAAACAGTAGCACATATCAATAGCTCGGCATGACAAAACACGATCATCTACACGCAGGGGATACTGACCTGCCTGAGGAAGATTATATATAATTTCATAAGTCCTTGGTTGATCTCCACCTTCGGCTGCACTGCTTGTTTGCTCCTCCACACATGACAGGATCGTTCCGCACTGCAATCAGCAAGTCAACGTATGAATAAGCTTATTTCATCTTGTAGTGGTCATTGTACCTAGTTAAGAATGTAGGAATATGTGGAGCACCATGAGGTTAACTGACAGCAGGTAGATGCAGCCATATAATTTTTTTGCAGTGCTACCAAAATTGAGGTTTGTATCCCTTTCCGTTATGAGAATTCTTCTTGAAGTTGGTAGAATGTGATGGCTTGTTCTTTGCATCAAACTTGCCTTTCCCCTGAGATTTGTTCTTGTTGTTTTGGGGTTGGTTGGGCTGGAAGTTCTTCTCGTGTACCATGTGGGAACTAGAAGCTCCCTCAGCGACCCGAGCACGTGTGTCTTTTGCTCTCGCCTTCTCTTCAAAATCAAGAGTGCTATCCAAAACAGAAAACTCATGTATCTTGTTTTTCAGGGAAGTAGCAAATTCGTTCCACGAAGGTGGAAGCTTGGCAATGATGGTCCCAGCAACAAATTTGTCCGGCAATACACACTTAAAGTACTCAAGTTCCTTAGAGAGTGACTATATCTCATGAGTCTGCTGAACAACAGAGAGCTCGCCAGTCATCTTGTAGTCACAGAATTGCTCCATGACGTACAACTCGTTGCCAGCGCCCGAGGCCCCAAACGTGGCCTCGAGCGCAACCCACATGTCTTTGCAGTGACATATATGAATCCACAATGGAATCATCAAGAACACTCAGCAGGGCGGCTTTGAAGAGGGTATCCATTTTCTCAAAAGCTTCCTACTGTGTAGGATTAAGGTCGCCCTCGGGCTTACCCTTAGTGGCGTCATAGTAGTACATGATCTGAAACCAATATACTGCTATTGTGCGCCACCTTTTATATTGCACCCCCTTAAAAGCAGGCGGCTTCAAAAGCGCAGCAAAATCACTCAGAGTAAATTGCCTATAATCAGGTTTTTGGATTGGATTGTTGAATATATGAGCAATTTACTATGAGATTTAATCTGAATCAGCAGTAAATAGATCATGACAACAATTGCAAACATCAAAGTAATGATGCGGACTAAACCAGGAGGACAGAATCACATACTGTACAGCGGGAGCAAAACCGCTGTGGTTGATGTTGTCACTCATGTTGTTGATGAAGAGGTTACCGAGGTTGGGGAACAAGGTTGTTGTTGAGGAACTCGTCGCTGGCAGCAGTCACATGAGTGTGCTACCCAAAAGCCTGATCGCCCCTCTCCCGTACATGATCACGAAAGGAGGGGTTCGGAGTACTAGTGTCCCTTCTCGCGGTGCACGCCGGAAGGAGGGCTGGAGAAGAATTGTGTGGCGGCGCTAACATCTGGAACAGTGTGAAACCATATGATACAGTGGTGGCTAGGGTAGAGCATGTCAGGTCGGTCGTGCGAGTAAGACCAAGTATAATAATAGGCCTTTGGCCCCCAAACCCCACGTCCAAGTCAATAATAGCCCCACCAAGGTTTGTCTCAAAAAAATTGAGTAATGAAGGTGTCCGTTAGTCCCTTTAGTATAATACTATATCATTAATAATGGCCCCACCTTTTCTCTCACAAAGTATGTTGGGGCTCCCGCTACAATCGACTACAAGTTTACAACATGCTTCTCTTCTCTCTCTTCTTCTCTCTCCTTCAACTAAGCACAAATACTATATTTAAATCCTTATAGCCTGCTTATGTCCTCTAATTGTAGTAGTTGCTCTAAAGTTACTCTCCACTGTGTAGTCTGAAATACCGGGCGTGCAGCGGGCAGTGCCCTCAGTCGGCGCGCCGCTTCAACGGCGGAAGCAGTGAGAGGTCGCGTCGCCCTGACTTGCCATCAATGTGGAGCGGCGGGCTCAGCTGGCACCGGGCGGGAAGTGCGCGCGGGAGGGGAGGGGTTTTTGTTGGGCCAAGAAGGTGAGAAGCCAACTTGGGATCGGTCCGGACGGGGAAATATCATGTGCTCCCATACTCACTAGTAGTTTCATGCATATGACACTATTCTATGTTACTACTCCCTCCTTTTCGGTTTATAGAGATGTTTAGAGTAACATAGTAATATGTTACAGTATAAGTTACTCCCCACTATGACCAGCCTTGGCCTCTCCCAGTGCTCCACCATGTATAGCTGCTAAGCCTGCCACGTAGGCATAAAATATGATGTGGCAAGTTAATTAAGAAGAGAGAGACTAGTTTGGTGACCGCAGGAAGAAACGGTGGAAAGACAGTTTTGAGTCTATAGCTAATTAAATGAAGCAAGCTTAGCAACAACAAACTAAGAACCTATGCATTGGAGACTTGAGTTGCTAAGCCATTTAATGCACTTAGCACCTCATCTAAGCACATCTAAGAACTTAGCACTTAGCACCCCCCTTGACTATGGACCTTGACGGTGTACGTCACTTTGTGTCCAGATCTGAGATGCCATATGTACCAGATGAATGACTCCAAGCTCGACCACCGTGATGCAAGACGTGCGAGACGAGGAACACTGTTGGAGACAACCCCCTTAGACTAGCCACAATGGGTAGTAACATAGACTAGTAACATGCTCATGTTACTAGTCTATGTTACTACCTCTATAGTAACATATCTGTGGTAACAAGCAACACTTCATTTATTAGGCTATAGACACATCTTGCCTTGATATGTGTGATGTTACTACTTTCCTCTCTTCATTTATTGCTTGCCACATCATCTACTTTTAGACATGTGTGATGTTACTATCTATGTTACTCCCATTGTGGGTAGTCTCATAATTTTCCTCGTCATCATCTGAGTCCTAGAGGATCTCACCCACATCATCATTAGGCATGCAGCCGCCTTGATAGACAACATGCGCAGAAGGAGTAGAGGCGACTGGGGACGCACTACTTCGTGGGCACTCCGTACGTGCTCGTGTGCGTGCAGCGTGCGTGTTTTTCCATCGGTGCTAGCTCTAAGGCCGAGGCTGTGGTCGTCTTCATCTTCGACTAGTCATTGAGCAACGACGACAAAGAGGTGCTGCAAAAGATGCATAGGCGCTGTTGTGTGTGAGCTTCGTCATAGCACGATGAACCGGAAGTCGCCGTAGATGGTGCATGCCTCCATGCAGCCGAGTGTGTGCACATGCATGTGTTATTCATGTGCATTCTATGGCCGAGTGTGTGTGCATGCACGTGTTGTGTACGTGCGGTTTGTGCTCCATGCTGTGCACGTATGTGCATGAGTTGGATCGAATGGAGTTAGTGCATTGGTGTGTGTACATGTGCGGCTGCATGCGTCCTGTACATGCGTGGCTTGTTACGTGGTTACCAATATAAACTATAAAACATCTTCAACTTAGCATCCTGATGTATCGTCTCTAGTGGTTAGCGAAGAGTTCATGTTCTTTTATTTGTTTATAGGTGGGCAGGCAGCAAAAAACAGGGGAAAACGCTCAAGGTTCCTTGCAGACACTCCACCGCGAGGTTCCTTGCTCCTTCTCGGTCGTCGGGAATCTATGTTCTTCAACTGTTTTTTAGGTGAGCTTTGTTCATCCTTTTGCCAACACGCGAGACATCTAGCATCAAGGTGCACGTTTCATGCAAGAAAATGGAGATAATCAGATAATCGGTGTGTAAGTGAGTCGTGTACTTTGATGGCACCTACTACGCAATATTTTTTCTCCTCGATGGCACGTGAATAGTGCACGTACTCAACGACGGAACACAGGATGGTAGCCATGACATGGTCATCCCTTTTTTGGAGAGAGTACATACTAAATAACTTTGATGTGTCCCGTCAACTCACAGAACGACGAGAAGCTTGCTTACTATGCCTTCCCCCTCGCCAACGCGTGCGCGGTGGCTTGCAGAACGAGGAGGAACTTTTGCTTACAAGCGATGGACGTGTGGCAGTTCATTTGGTGTCAAATTGCCAGAAGTACTATTATAGAACCATCAAATTCCGGAAGAGGTGAAGATCCAAGCGCAAGGTCACCTACTAACCTTAGGCTAGGCGTAGTGGGAGTAACATAATTAGGGGTACCTCCTTTTTTTATTCTAGAAACAACCACACACGAATATTGGATGGTAGCAGCACAGCAACTGAGTCAAAAATCCAAACCAACCAATGAACTACTACTACTGGTGAGCATTTGCTAGTACGTATCATGTACTCCGTCTGTCAATGTATATACTAGCAAACTCTCACCAGTAGTAGTAGTTCATTGGTTGGTTTCGATTTTTGATTCAGTTGTTGTGCTGCTACCGTCCAATATTCGCATGTGGTTGTTTCTAGAGTAAAAAAGGAGGTACTAGTACTTACTATGGGAAAGGTGAAGTGATGGTTGATTCTCCGAGCAACTTATTACTCTAGGAATATGGGAGTACCAGCGGATTCAAGGAACAGAGAAATGATGGTAACTTCGTCCGAGCAACTTACTATGGCGAATGTGGGGCTCTGTGATTTGACTGCTCACTAGTAATTACTACTGCGGCGCAATGACCGGGTTGAATCTTTCCCTGTAGTTGTGCACTCAATATTGCTGCATGGCAGATGGAGCCAGATGAAGGATGTCCCACATGTCGGTGAAATGAAGTTGAATTGTTTCTAGCATTGCTATCAATCCTTCAGGATTTGTTTATATGTACGCATAATTATAATGAAATTGTACTGCGATGCTATGAAGGTTTCAACTTTGGTTCCCGCAGGAAAAAAAGGTTTCAACTTAGGATTCATGTGTCTTGCCTCAAGATTATCTCATTAGAACATTCCATCAAATACAAATGAAACTACCATGGCTGCTAATGCATCTCAATGGTTCGCAAATCAACGCCAATATTCACATCACAACTGAAGACAAAGTTGTGAGAAGTGTACAAATAAATAAAAATATATAATTGATCGATGTTGTTTGTAGGCATGTCTTCATTTCCTTGGCACAATGTTCATTGCTTGGCAGCTAGTTTCACCCAGCTCTGTAGCCAAAAAAGAGGTGTATGGAGAACACCACAATCCAATCATTTTGTGCATCTCCACTAAAATCGAGAAGACCATCCCTGTTTGCAAAGATATCCAGTCAGTGTGATTACAATAATAGTGGAACTAGATGATGAAACATAACACATAAAAATAGAAGCCGATCACCTCTACGATCTCTCTTTAGGACTAACTACTTGTTGGAGAAGATTAGGCACAGAGTTGGATGAGGAGGATAGCAAAACCAATTTCCCTTTCTGCAGTCCCACAGAAATGTAAAAACATTGCCCGTGTGACATTTTGGCAGAACTGCACAAAACACTCTTAAGAAAAAAGTGATTTGTGCAGTTCACCAAAAGGTCGCAATAGCAACGAGGTGAAAATGGATAGCCCTGTTTGCAAAAGGAGGTAGAAAGGAAACAATTACTGCCCAATAACATGAGTTGAAGACACATAACCTGACAAGAAAGAAGCATATTCCATGTAATAAGGGAAAGATAGCACATGGTGGTTTGTCAATAATGGTTTGAGGACGAGATTGCAAGACGGAAAGTACGCCGGCCGAGATACGTTTTAAGCAAACAACTAAAGAAGATCCACATGCAGCAACGTGGGAAGATGGGCAGTAGAGCAAGTCCGGAGGAAGCTATACCTGAGGGTCGTCGGGATGTTACTAGGAGGGCACCGGCGGCCGGTATCTGCCCATACTGCGGCAGCGAGCAAGTGGCAAAGTCCCTACCGCGTCAGAGCTTGGTCAGAGAGAATGGTGAGTACCGCAGATCAGGACGTGCTGCCTCAACGCTGTCGAATGGAGAGACAATGCACATCCTCCCTTTCCACCGACAGACGAGATGCGGCCAGATCACTGACCAACACTGAGAGAGAGAGGACACCGCCGCCTTGTGTGAGATGGTGTGACAAGAGACAAACCCATTTTTCCATTTTCCCCACGGCAATCGTTTTATATTCTGTATGTACCATTGATGAATATATAACTTTATTTAATACTAACGCGTCAAATCGAACTTTGTTCCGTCTAGGTGTGGTACCCGACCCTCCTTCGAGTAAACAACCGCTACACGCGTCAAATTATCAGTGGGCTACCTTTTCGTACAGAAACGAACTCCACCGTGTACCCGCGCGGGTGTGGCCGGGAACGAGATGTGAGTATGTGCGTCCTGCGTGCATCTCTTCTTTAGGTGCAGGTACGTATGTGGGTGGGTGTGATAGAGATGGTTTGTGAAAAACAGAGGCAATGTGTTGATGATATCTCAAACAAACAAAAAAGTAACATATGCAATGTGTGTGAAACGGAGTCATGGACGTGAGACATTGATAGAATTGAAAACAGGGATGAAGTGTGTGGCTGCGCGATTGATAAAGAGTGCCATCAAATTTGTGTTTGCCCACATCCAAGATACAGGGCGGCTGGCCTACTGGAATTTGAGAGGGCGGAGGTGCAGTTTTTCTCTGTGGCATGGATACCTACCTATAACATTCGACTACCGGTGTGTGTGTGGGGGGGAGGGGGCAGAGACCGATCGACTAGTATATGTGTGGGGAAGGAGATAGATCAAGCTATGTATTGAGGGAGATCGATCGACATCCATGGATATGTGTAGCAGAGGAATAAGGTTGGGAGAAAGACAAAGGTAGAGTGTCAGAGGGTTGGTGGTGGAGTGGCGTCTCACAAATGGTGGGAGAGGCCTGCTAGACAAACAAAGGGTACGAGTGCAATATCAATAAGAGAGGGCGGGGGATGTCTGTCTGTCTATGCACGTGCGTGTGAGAGATGGGTCGGGAGGTATGCAAGGATGATGAGGGGAGATGATATGGTTGTGGTAAGCATACGTAACTACATAGGAAGATCAACAGTAGTGTGCTCGAGAAAGGGAGAGACATAACGAGCGAGGTAAGTGTATCGGTGCGTGGGGAAAATTAATTATAGTCGACATGGCTATATGTGGGGAGATCGGTACGTATACATGCATCCATGTGCTAGAATAAAATAAGGTCCGGAGAGACAGACGGGGGAGAGGGGTGCGACTATGAGGTGGTGCGAGAGGCCTACCATGTCAAGGGGGGAGGAGTGTGCGAGTATGAGATCAATGAAAAGAGGGGCGGGAGTGTGCACCTGCGTGGAACCATATTGGACATAGGGGGGCATGGATGGTGAGAAGAGAAGAGGGGAAGTATATATGTTTTTGTGGTAGGCACACTTGCCCAAAGAGGTATATCGGCCGGTGTGTGCCAGAAAGAAGGAGCCGGGGGCCTACACACACCGCGGGTGAATGACCTAAAGAGAAATAACGAACGTGCGCGATGGAGGGGGCGTTGAGGGAGGGTGAGAGGGGGGCGGGTGTCGGTGTCAAAACCGGCGGATCTCCGGTAGGGGGTCCCGAACTGTGCGTCTAGGCGGATGGTAACAGGAGACAAGGGACACGATGTTTTTACCCAGGTTCGGGCCCTCTCGATGGAGGTAAAACCCTACTCCTGCTTGATTAATATTGATGATATGGGTAGTACAAGAGTAGATCTACCACGAGATCAAAGAGGCTAAACCCTAGAAGCTAGCCTATGGTATGATTGTTGTTCGTCCTACGGACTAAAACCCTCTGGTTTATATAGGCACCGAAGAGGGTTAGGGTTACACAGAGTCGGTTACAATGGTAGGAGATCTACATATCCGTATCGCCAAGCTTGCCTTCCATGCCAAGGAAAGTCCCATCCGGACACAGGACGAAGTCTTCAATCTTGTATCTTCATAGTCCAGGAGTCCGGCCAAAGGTGATAGTTTGGCTATCCGGACACCCCTTAATCCAGGACTCCCTCAGTAGCCCCTGAACCAGGCTTCAATGACGACGAGTCTGGCGCGCATATTGTCTTCGGCGTTGCAAGGCGGGTTCCTCCTCCGAATACTTCATAGAAGATTTTGAACACAAGGATAGTGTCCGGCTCTGCAAAATAAGTTCCACATACCACCGTAGAGAGAATAATATTTATATAGATTCAATCTGCTGACGTATTCCGTGGCATCACACCACGGCCAAGTCTTTATTCGAATCGTTTTTACTGTTCCACCCCAGCGCGTTTAGCGAGGCGGTTTCCTTGGCACGTCTTGTCAAAGCAGAGATCATGTCCCTTATTCCGGGATTCTCATCAATACGGGCGTGGGTAACCCAACCGCGCCATCAATTACGGCGCTTGGGAGATAAGCGAGTTTTACCAGGCCGGTGGGGACGCATAGCTTCGTCCGTCCATATAAAGGGATAGGGATCCACTTTTTCACACATGCCTTCTTCCTCCTTTGCTCATCCATTTCCGTGCACTCGAGCTCCAGCGCCCAAGTCTGCACATCTCGCATCAACCTTCCCCAGCCATGTCCGGAGGGGGAGGCAAGTGGATGGTCTCCTCCGTCACGGAGGGACACATCAAAAAGCTGCGGAAGGCCGGATACTTGTCTAGCGACATCGCGCATCGGCTCCCCGACAAGGGGCAGCTTATCCCCACCCCCAGGCCCCATGAGAGGGTGGTGTTCATCACCCACTTCCTCCACGGACTAGGTTTTCGACTTCACCCATTTGTCCGGGGGCTCATGTTCTACTACGGCCTGGATTTCCACGATCTGGCCCCGAATTTCATCCTCAACATCTCGGTGTTTATCGTCGTGTGCGAGGCCTTCCTCTGCATCCGGCCCCACTTTGGCTTATGACTGAAGACCTTCAATGTCAAGCCGAAGGTAGTGGGCGGCCGCCAGGCGGAGTGCGGAGGTGCCATGGTGGGCAGGATGCCCAACGTTTTATGGCTCGAGGGCTCCTTCGTGGATACCATAAAGGGGTGGCAATCGGGGTGGTTCTACATCACCGAGCCGCGTGACCCTAAATGGGTGGCGGCCCCCGAATTCCGATCTGGCTTCCCTACACGGCTCACCTCTTGGAAAGAGACGGGCCTGACATGGGGTAATTAGGAAGAGCTGACCGGACTCCAAACCTACGTCCAAACCCTAGTGAACAAGAAGCTCAAGCTTGTCAACGTAATCCAGGTCATGCTCATCCGCCGGATCCTCCCGTGCCAACAACGGGCCTTCAACCTGTGGGAGTTTGATCCGGCACAGCACCAAACCTTGAGCAGGCTCTTCGACACTACGTACGAAGATGCCTGGAAGGTGCTGTTCAAGGGCGCCGAGGCTCCCGCATCCGCTACCGAAGATCGCGGATTCAGCTCGCAGCGCCAGGCCAGCGAGGTAAGCTATTTTACCCTTTACAGGACACTCGTTTTTCATAGTTTGACTCTATGCGGGATCTAAACTCCCTTACCTTTGACAGGCCTGACAAAAGACGTCCGGGCAGGTTGACTGTCCGGCTCCCTTGCTAGAAGACCCAGCGGACGCCCGATTGACAGGGCTGCTGGTTTCGACACCTCACGTGGTGCCGGAGAAGAAGGCCAAGAAGAAGGCCACGGGAACTCGAAAGAGTTCCCGGCGCCAGGTGCTATCGGACTCACCGTCCGATGACTCTGAGGCGGACTCCTCCCGTGAAGACGAGGAGGAGGAAAAAGCGGTCTCTCCCCCAGCGGGGGGAGAGAAGAAAAGCAAGGCCGCCCCAACTGGGGAGGCCGGAGGGTCCAAGAGGGGAAGGACCCTTCCTCCGGACTACTCCACCAACGCCGACGACGGCGAAGAGGAGTGGCCACCGAGGGCTAAGCCCCTGGCGACATCGTAAGTATCCGGATACCAGAATAACTCATGGCGTTTTGTTTGTCGTATAGAATCTCCTAACGCCAAATACAACCCTGCAGCCCACCCAAGGATGGGCTCGACACTTCAACGAGCGGCTCCCTGGCTCCATCGGACGTGAATAGCACTTCACTTCCGGCCGCCTCCTCTCCTCGCGGTGTGAATGACGCCGAGGTGGGGTCCCAAAAGGGGCCCAGCCAGGAGGAGGAGGTCCCGGAGGCGCCGCAAGGCAACCTCCCGGACTCCGGGCATAAGGGGGATCAAACCCCAAAGGGCTCTAAGTCAGGCCCTGGGCTGGACTCCGCACAGGAACCTTTAGTAGTTCTGGAGTCCGGCAGGCGACCCCTTCGTAAGAAGGGCGAGACTGCGACACCGGTGACCTCCGTCCAATCGGAGGCACCGGATAATTTGCTGGAGGCGCTTAACAGCGCCTCCATCAACGAGGAGCACCGCACTGTTATGAGTGTGGTGATCCAGAAAGTTCAGTCCGCCAAGAGCGGGCTGACTGAAGCCTGTGCCAGCCTTCTAGCAGGCTTTGAGGTATGTATTTAAGATATGTAAAAATATTACCGCATAGACAGTAGCCCCTGATGCTCAGTTTGGTGTTCGGAAAGAAACCGAACTAAGGATCTAAAAAGATGTACGCAGGAGTCTAACATAAGTATGTCAATATGGGGAATGCAGGCTACGCTGCTGACATCTGCCACACTGACTGCGGAGGTCGATGCATTGAAGTAGAGCCTCGAGCGGTCCGAGAACGAGCTCGGCCTTGCCAAAAAGCAGCTCGAGGACAAGGAAGGTAAGTAATACCTTATGGAAGTATATAAAAGACATGGTTGCAAAAAATAGCAGGAATAACGTGAGAATTGCAGGGGCCACGAATGAGGTGGCGACCCTGAAGGAAGCGGTGTCCAAGGACGAGCAATGCGGCCGCGGAGCGCACCGAGCGAGAGAAGCAGGAGGCGCGGGTGGCGGAGGTGCGGCAAGAGCTCCAGGCTCTCGTGGAAAAACACGAGAGTTTCGAGCGTGACTCAAAGACTCGAGAGTCCGAGCTCGCCTCGGCTCTTGAGAGCGCCAAAGCCGCTAAGGCCGAAGCCCAAAAAGCCCTCCAGGAAATTGAGGCGATGAAGAAGATAGCAGCGGGTAACGCATTCTTCATGCAAAGCAAACACGTGAAAGTGAATTACTTGTTACTTACCCGAATCCGGAGCTCTCCAGGAGCATTCGCAGATCTGCCCTGCAGTATTTCCGACGCTGCTGCATTCTACCAGGCCGAGGAGGGGAGCTCGACGGAGAAGGTGTTCTGGTCTCAGTATGCTGAGGCCGGACACCCGGTGCCCTTGAGCGACCAGCTGAAGCAGCTGGTCGAGCTCCATAAGGTGGCCGAACAGGCCATGAAGGGCCTCATAGTTTGTTTGTGTCCTAATGAAGCCATGCCTGGGAGCTACTACGGGCTGGTGAGGCGGCTGGTGGACGCCTGTCCATGGATTGAAGTCGTCAAGCGCTCCGTCTGTATCGAAGGTGCCCGCAGGGCTCTTGCTCGTGCTAAAGTGCACTGGGGCAAGATGGACGCTGAGAATCTTGTGACGGACGCTCCACCGCCGGGCAGGGAGTACCGCACGCCCGAGATGTATTATGCGGGCGTCCTGAAGGGTGCCCGCCTTATAGCGGGTGAATGCTCCAAAGATGTAATTTTTGAGTAAACTCGCATTTGTTATCATGTACGCTTGAAAACTTGTTCGTATGTGCTAAGCAATGCTTGTGAATTTAAAATATTACCTTCTGTGCGGCCGTTTATTAAATTTGAGAGATGGCGAGTCGTCGGCTTCTGCCCCCATGCCGCGAGTGCTGGGGTGTTCGGGATAAACTTGAGCGCTCTTTTTCCCATTCTTGGGTACTTCGAGGGAGGCGTTCAATGCAATGAACAAGGCAACCGAACTATAATGCTTGAACACTCTCACTTAGTCATAGAATTCTATAATTTTAAATTTTGGCGAAGCCCCTAGTATTCAGAAGACCGAATTCGGGGCGCTATCCACGCCTGGGCCGGACAAAGCCGGCTCCTCGCTCTAAGAGACATAAGTCTTTAGGGACTCGAAAACCTCTCGAACAGCGACCGGCTCTCGCCCTATCATGACGGTCAGTTTTTGCTTTCTCCACTGACGTGCTCAACCCAGCTCAACCGGGGCACAATCGCAATGGTTCTCCCAGCGCTACCTTAGCCGATATAACGGAACGTAAGGTACCAAAACATGGGATCCGGGCAAACCCAACTATTGACCCAAGACATGATTCGGAGCCGATGAATATAATGCTATAAGTTCGGGGTGCCGCACTTGTGAAAGTGTTCGGACTTATCACACCATATTTTGGGGTACTTAAGTCCCTGGTGTATTTGGCCGTACCAAAGCGTACGGATGCAACATGTCATAAGTGAACATATATAGACAAAAAAAGGAATGCAATAATAGGCAAAAGCTATGCATTGTTTATTTAAAAAAGCTGCGGTAAAAGCAGAACGATACAAATAGTGTGATAAGCAAGGGACGGGACTATGTGACATGTCCCCCTCCAGAAGCGAGCTGCGGGATGATATGTAAAATAGGTATACTGCTCGTTATAGAGACCACCTCGACACTCGACGTAGCTTTCTGCTTCCCTAGCTATTGCATCATGTGTTCGGCGATTATACTGCTGGACAGGGCTTCTTGATAAAGGAGTCCTGAAAGTAAGAAAAAATAATTACACAATCGGGAGCCCCTGGTGCGGTTGAGCCGCATTCTAGGCCTGCCGTGGTCGTGCCCCATGGTATTTCCAGAGCGTAATTACACGTAGTACTGGTTTCGCAATTTCGCGAGGGCTGGGGTTGGGGCCGCATTGCTACGCGTGCTCGGGACGTGCCGGGCGGTCTTGTTGTAGGTTACTCCGGGCACGCTTGACGGTGTCTGGACGTTTAATAGCCGGACTCGAGAGTTGCCTTGAGAGGCTGCGTTGTATTTCTGCCGCGAGGGCCGCCGTATGCTCCTTCGTTCGTAGAGAGCGTTCGGTGTTTCCGTCGACCGTAATGACTCCTCGAGGGCCTGGCATCTTGAGCTTGAGGTATGCGTAGTGCGGCACCGCATTGAACTTTGCAAATGCGGTTCGTCCAAGCAGTGCGTGATAGCTGCTGCGGGACGGGACTATGTCGAATATTAACTCCTTGCTTCGGAAATTATCCGGGGATCCGAAGACCACTTCAAGTGTAACTGAGCCTGTACAGTTGGCCTCTACACCTGGTATGACGCCTTTAAAGGTCGTCTTTGTGGGTTTAATCCTTGATGGGTCTATGCCCATTTTGCGCACTATATCCTGATAAAGCAAGTTCAGGCTGCTGCCGCCGTCCATCAGGACTCTAGTGAGGTGAAATCCGTCAACGATTGGGTCTAGAACCAATGCGGCGAATCCGCCATGGCGGATGCTAGTGGGGTCGCCCCTTCGATCAAAAGTGATCGGGCAAGAGGACCACGGGTTAAACTTTGGGGCGACTGGATCCATCGCATATACATCCCTTAGTGCGCGCTTCCGCTCCCTTTTGGGTATGTGGGTTGCGTATGTCATGTTCACCGTCCGCACTTGTATGGGGAAGCCCTTCTGTCCTCTATTGTTCGGCGGCCGGGGCTCCTCCTCGTCGTCGCTATGCAGCCCCTTGTCATTGTTGTCGGCATTTAACTTGCATGCCTGCTTGAACACCCAACAATCCCTGTTGGTGTGGTTGGCTAGTTTTTCGTGGGTGCCGTGTATCTAGCACGAGCGATCGAGTATTCGGTCCAAATTGGATGGGCCCGGAGTATTTCTTTTGAATGACTTTTTCTGCTGACCGGGTTTAGAGCCTCTGAATCCGGCATTGACTGCCGTATCTTCAGCATTATCGCCATTGATGCGGGACTTGTGCTTGTTGCGACGCGACCTGCCGCTGCTGTCCTTGGTATCCGAATTACCAGGGCTCTTGGTCATGTTGTTACTACGAGCTAGCCAGCTGTCTTCTCCCGCACAAAAGCGGGTCATGAGTGTTGTGAGGGCTGCCATGGATTTCGGCTTTTCCTTTCCTAGGTGCCGGGCTAGCCACTCATCGCGGACGTTATGTTTGAAGGCTGCAAGGGCCTTTGCATCTGGACAATCAACGATTTGATTTTTCTTGGTTAGGAACCATGTCCAGAATTGTCTGGCCGATTCCTCTGGCTGCTGAATTATGTGGCTTAGGTCATCAGCGTCTGGTGGTCGCACATAGGTGCCCTGGAAGTTGTCGAGGAATGCGGCTTCCAGGTCTTCCCAACAACCAATTGACTCCGCTAGCAAGCTGTTAAGCCAATGCCGAGCTGGTCCTTTAAGCTTGAGTGGGAGGTAGTTGATGGCGTGTAGATCATCACCGCGGGCCATGTGGATATGAAGGAGATAGTCCTCGATCCAGACCGCAGGATCTGTTGTGCCATCGTATGATTCAATGTTTACGGGTTTGAAACCCTCAGGGATCTGATGATCCATCACTTCGTCTGTGAAGCATAGTGGGTGTGCGGTGCCTCTGTATTGGGCTATATCACGACGTAGCTCAAATGGGTTTTGTCTGCTGTGTTCGGCCCGGCCGGATTTGCTGTATCCGGCATGACGGTTGTCGTCACGTGTAGTGAGGCGCCCACGCGATCCATAGATCGATCATGATGCCTTGCCTTGTCCTCCAATATATCTCGCAGGTCTGGCGCACTTCCTAGTGCCTTGGTATTTTTGAGCGGCGCCGGGGTGCGGCTTGACTAGAGGGCCGAGAGGCCTCTCTATCGCGGCCACGAGGTGGCCGGTCGGCCGCATCCTGTGCCGGTGATGTAGGTTTGAGTGCTTCCTCTTCTAATCGGGGTAGCAGCCTGCATTTTGGGTAGCTCTTGGAGGGGCGTTCAAGTTCGTACTCTTCGGCCGCAAGGACTTCAGTCCATCTATCAGCTAGCAATTCTTGATCAGCTCTAAGCTGTTGCTGCTTTTTCTTGAGGCTACTTGCCGTGGCCATAAGCCTGCATTTGAAACGCTCCTGTTCTACGGGATCCTCAGGCACGACAAATTCGTCGTCGTCGAGGCTTGCCTCGTCTTCAGAGGGAATCATGTAATTATCGTCCTCTACCTCTCTGTCTGCCGCTCTCTCATGAGGGCTGGCTTCTCCATCCTCCTGTGATAAATCCTGCTGGAGGGGGTTGTCTTCGGCACTTTCCGGGGTGTTATTGTCTCCCGTGCCGGAATCACCGTTTTTGCTATGGCGGGATTTAGAGCAGCGCCGCTGACGCCGGTGCTTAGGTTGTTTCTTGGAGGGGTCATCCTCCGTTGTTCCATTGGCGTTCCCATGTTTTGGGATGTCCACCATGTAAATATCGTAGGATGAGGTGGCCTTCCAGTGCCCTGTAGGCGCTGGTTCTTGGTCGTCTCCTGCATCGTCGTCCATACCGTCGATGTCTTCGGAGTCGAAGTCGAGCATGTCGGTTAAATCATCGACAGTGGCTACGAAGTGGGTGGTGGGTGGGCTTTGAATTTCTTCGTCGTTCGCATCCCAACCTTCCTGACCATAGTCCGGCCAGGGGTCTCCTGATAAAGAGAGAGACTTTAGTGAATTTAGGATGTCGCCAAAGGGCGAGTGTTGAAAGATGTCCGCGGCGGTGAACTCCATGACCGGCGCCAAATCGGATTCGATTGGCAGGGGCGCGGAAGGTCCGGAGTCCGGAGGGGAGTCCGGTACCTTGGAGTTACGAGCCTTGCAAAGGACAGAGATAGTATTTGGCTCAATCACCATAGAGATAGCAGCCCCCAAGGCGGTGTCCAGCCACACGTCCTCGATCGGTGCAGTCGGCTCTGAGCTAAGGGTCGGAGCGGACACTGGTGTGGCCTCCAGGGCACTGTCCGGCGGCAGAGCTAGATCATGCCCATCGTGACAGTGCGGCGCGCTTGGCTGTGGCTCGAACCCGTGGAAGATCAAGTCTTCGCGGACGTCAGCCGTGTAGTTCAAACTTCCAAATCTGACCTGATGGCCAGGGGCGTAGCTTTCAATCTGCTCCAGATGGCCAAGCGAATTGGCCCATAGTGCAAAGCCACCGAATACGAAGATCTGTCCGGGGAGAAAAGTCTCACCTTGGACCGCATCATTGTTGATGATCGGAGGAGCCATCGGGCCTAAAGATGACGACACAGAGGAACTCTCAATGAAAGCACCAATGTCGGTGTCAAAACCGGCGGATCTCGGGTAGGAGGGTCCGAACCTGGGTAAAAACATCATGTCCCTTGTCTCTTGTTACCATTCGCCTAGACGCACAGTTCGGTACCCCCTACCCAAGATCCGCCGGTTTTGACACCGACAGCGGGCGTGTGCATGCACGATAGAAAGTTAGCTCTAGCTAGCTACAAATAGAAGAGGATCGTGAAGGTGTAAAAGACGAACAAAGATCATAATTCATTATAAAAAAAGTGGATACAGATACTTGAAGAAGATATCATAATGTGTGGCTTTTGCAGCTCAGGGCTAAATACTTGTCATAATGTAGGGGGCGGGGCACTATACTTTGTTTGATAAACACGGTGTACGTATGGAACATGGTTTATATTATGAATATATAGTTAGTACATCAAATGTACTATTATTTGGAATCAACATCAAGTGTATTCAAAAAATAGAATTCGAGTTCATATAGTACACATAGTTCATATCTATCTCTATAGTAATCATGTGGTGTGTTATTAAGGTAATACACGAATGATGGTTGAAGTTGGCAACAATCATGATTGTAGATTCTTATTGAAATAGAGAAACGAATTCAAGTTCAGTTCGAATTGCAGCAGTAGTATAGACATTTGGAATGCACTAAAATGTTGGTATGAGTAGGTTACATGCATTATACAGCCAACGAAAAAATTTAATTGGACATAACATGGATTCATACTCCCTCATTCCATCTATATAGGGCGTAATGCGTTTTTTAAGACCGCGTTTGACTATTGACAAGATTAATAGTACATGACATGCACAATGTGAAAATTATATCATTGAAAGCTCCTTTCACACACGAATTTAACGGTGTGATTTGTGTAAGTTGCATGTCATATATTATTGCTCTAATATTTGGTCAAAGTTAGCATCGAAAAACACATTAGGCCCTATATAGATGGAAGGAGGGAGTAGCTTTGAATAGCATTTGTATAGTAAAACGGGGCAAGACTCTCTATCTGTGTGGTGTGAATATTTTTTTCGTTTTTTTGGGTTGAGGGAAGTGTGAATTGATTTGGTACATACAAGTACAATATTACACGTTAGACTTGTCCCTAAAATTCAACCCGCGCCTTGTTATATCCTGAAAATTCAGATATCATGCTCCCAAAACTGGCGCCTTCAGAACCCGCGCCTTGCTATCCCGAAATTACAACGCGCGCGAAAACTCCCTCCAGCTGCCAAACCCCGATACGTGAAATCCTCCTTCTAACCCTGAGCCGAAAGGGCCGCTAGTGCAAATTGGTGGGGGTACTTTTGTAACACATCCCACATTTTGGACAAGCGCGTCCCTAAGTCATGGTTCACCCCCTCCCATCGCCTCCTTTTTGCCATTCAAAATCCCAAGACGCCATAACCTCTCCGCTCTAGCCGCGAAACCCCACCCTCCTCTGTCCGCCACCTCACCGCTGCCCAGTCGGAGCCTCTTCCCCGACGACGTCGTCCACTGCAATAGCCCGACGTCCCTCGTCCACCTCCCCGGATGAGGATACATCATCTATCTCGTCGTCCTGCCGGTTCAGCAGCCCTGTCCTCCACCTCCAAGGAGCTGCTCCGATGATCGCCTCGTCTATCGCGGCTACTCCATCCCCACAGGGCCGCCTTAACCTGCTCCACCGGAACCGCAGCATCCTCACCGACTCCTCGGACGAAGCCGAGGCCTACTCAGCGCCACCAAAGAAGTTGTACACTCATCGCATCACACCTTCTCCTTAACTCGACCTCCCGGCGCCGACGGTGCTCCATCCCGCACCCCCATGGACCGGCTACCTTGAAGTCGGTGCCTCGGGCAACATCTCCATGGCGGCTCTCCCCCAGTGCGAGGCCCCTTCGGCGGCGGCGTCCATACCAGCCGGATCTGCTGCTGCTACTCCGGCTCTCGCTCGCTCGCTCGCGCTGCAGCTGCTGCTCTGGCTCTCGCTTGCTCGCTCGCGCTGCTGCTGCTCCGGCTCTCGCTCGCGCTGCTGCTGCTGCTCTCCCTCTCGCTCGTGCTGCTGCTCTGCTCCGATTTAGCTACACTTCAGTCGACTGAATCGACTTTTGGGTCAGCCGATTTTCAGGGGGTGGGGGGCTCGCCGGTGTTAAGGAAGAACCACCCGCAACGGGGAGGGGGCTCGCAGGAGAGGTACCCCACTATCTATCTTAGGGTTCAGGGTGGGGATGGAGGCCTAGAGGGCTGGCCGAGGCGGCGGGGCGAGGGCGGACCGGCGGTGGGGAGTTGTTTCAGGGCGGCGAGGCGGCGCTGGGGCCGACAGTTCAGCCGGTGGTTGCTGGCGGCTCAGGAGGGTGCAGGTTGAAGATGAACCGCAGGCCCTCCCTAAACTACATGTCATGTGCCTCTCTACTACCATTGTGTTCAGTTTTGACAGTAACATTCAGATTCCAAAGTAAATTTCAGTTTCAATAGTTAAGTTCAGAGTCAACAGTTTTTACCTCATATGTTGTAGTCAGGTGGTTTTTGGTGA
The DNA here is from genome assembly GCF_018294505.1 of Triticum aestivum. Lineage (NCBI taxonomy): Eukaryota > Viridiplantae > Streptophyta > Magnoliopsida > Poales > Poaceae > Triticum > Triticum aestivum. Next base: position 484,381,023 of record NC_057810.1, on the reverse strand, counting down.
TGTAAATTTTATATCTATTTTACATCATCTATTGGAGATGCTATTTGAATCCCACTTGAGATTAACGATGTCTGTCTTGTGCTGCTTCAGCCTTGATGTCTTACGGTTCACCGGAGCTGCTCCAACGACAGAATGGTCCATCACAACAGAGCAGTCCCTGGACGCCGTCTACAGATTCCTCAGATCTTTCTCCACACCTTCGACAGCCACGTCTGCCTCAACTGCTTCAGCGACCAACCCGATGATGCTGAGGTCGACACGGCTAAGGCAAAGAGGTTGTACAATTGTTGCATCACTTATTACTATACATTCATGTCGATCCATTAGGGCTATTTTGGTTCAACGGAAAAACATAGCAATACGGAATTATCCTATGGCACTCTACTATTCAATTATTCATGCATTTTGTTGAACGGATTGGAGCAAAACATCCACCTGGACCTACTTTTCAAAATCCTATGCATGAAAACAAGACCAAGTGCATTAGTGGCAGAATAACATTCTAACTGTACACGCTTTCATTTGGTTTCACTTTGTTTTGGCCATGTTTCTTTGCATTCCTCTGCTCTTCCAATTCCTGTGAACCAAACACCCAAGTTGATAGAAATCCTATGTTTACAAATGCTCTGTTTACCATGTGCATTCCTATCCAATTCCGGTGTTTTTGCTATCCCTGCATTTTTAGAATCATGCAAGACAAATGAGCCCTTACAGAATTACTTCAGTTACAGGTAGGTGTCGAAGGGAACTTTGTGTGGTTTGTCGTACTCCTGCCGCGACGTCGTCCACCTCACCTGAGCTGCTCCATCGACAAAAGCATACACCAAACCAGACATCACGACTCCTGACCGTATTTCACCACCTCAGATCTCCTTCCCTGCCGCCGGCACCCACCGCAATGGCATCACCATCATCGACTCAGCAGATGAACCTGAGGAGTACACGGGTCCACAAGAGAGGTCGCACTCTTTTGTTTTTGCTTATGTTATGCATTGCTTAAAATTACCTGCTACTTTATCGTCATGTTCACCTCTTGGACTCCAAGTCAGGTCCAAATTAATGTTCAAACTTGAGTTCTAAATTAGTTGTGGGGCACATATCGAGGCAACAATGAATAGTATCTCTGTCTAATATCAGGTTCAGCTAGGGTATGCCTATGTTGTTCATATTGGGTGGGAAACAAATAGTAAAGCAATCATCTGTCTTTTTATTAAATTAAAGCAATCATCAGCCTACTATCATTATTTTTGGATCCATCCACTGGTTGTTACCATCACTCTAGATTTCTCCTTACATAATCTCACCATATTTTTTCGTATGCATGTCAGATATTGTACATAGTCATGCTGAACATGTAGAGAAAAAGAGAAGAGTTTTGCGCGGCAATACAATGTCATGCAGACATCGCTCCATGGTGGGTTCAATGGCAAACCCTCCCCCCTCTCCAGATTGTAATCCAGAGGAAGATATCTGTCCTGTGGCGGATTCAGACGCAGCTGACCTCTCCTATTTACCCCCCAATGTGTTTGCTCTACCTTGGCATGATGATGTTAGTCACATCATGCATATGTTGCCTTGGAGTGCCTACTTTTGACATCATATATGTCATCTGCTTAGTTTAGACATGTTCTATAATGCCACATGTTTAGTTTTTATATCATATATGGGAATTATGCAGTCTCGTGTCTTTTAGCCAGCCATAACATATGTGAAATGTGCAATGCCATCCTATTTAACCAGGCATCATATATTTGAATGATATCTTGCCCATCCTTTTCTTCATTACATTTCCATTTGTTGACAATGTTTGTACATTAAACTACTCTTCCTGTGAATCAGCCATTTGGGTGGGAGATGGAAAAATCTGGAGTGAAAACAAGGCCTTCAGAGCAGACAGTGCTACCTGTCAAAGCAGATCTCTTGTTGGGTCCCGATAGCTCCTCAGAGATGGATTCAGAGATAGATGACCAGTCTATTCCCCCACTAAGGTGTATGCTCTAACTTGGCACGGTTATACTGCTCATATCATGCATATGGTGTCTTGCATTGCATAGTTTAGACATCATATACACAATATTCAACACCATGTTCTTAGTTCAGACATCATATCGAATGCCCTCTGTTTAGCATATAAATCACATATGTGAATTAAATCATGCGACCCTGTTTACTTAGATAACATGTAGGTGAATTATGTCATGCGATCTTGTTTAGTCATTCATCATATCTTTGAATTATGTTATGCTATGCTATCCAGTTTAGATAGACATCATATATGTGAAATTATGTCATGCTATCCATTTTAGTTAAACAATATACATGTCAACTATTTCATGCCCTCTTTTTTCCACACTATCTATTGCATCTGTCTCTCATACAATGTCTGTACATTCAACTATGTTTCATGTTTATCAGCCATTTGAACTGGAGCGGGTGATGCCAATATCTAGCGGAGTAAAAACACGGTCTTCAAATAAAAGAGTTCTACCTCTTGGTGTAGATAGCACCCCAGTTGTACATGCACGAGAACCAACCCTACCACACATAACCCAAACTCTCACAGATTGTACTCCTACTACGATGGACAGAGAACCAGCTTCACCCAATCTAACCCCAACCCCGGTAGATAGTAACCCAATTCCTGTTGACACAGCACCATCTCCACCACAGAGCTCCCAAACAAGAGCAGTTATTAAGGCAGCTCCAGTGCCCAAAGGGCCAGTACTACCACGGCGAACCCCAACTCCATCAGTTAGTACGCCTATTCCTGTGGAGGAAGCACAGCCAGCAGCTAGTCGTAGTTTAGCACCTATCACATTTGATGTTGTTAAATCCTATGTGCGTACCTTCCCATCTTGGAAATATTATACTGAAGATGAAGGAAAATGCCAGTTGCAGGTGTTTGTCCAGGATTTATGTGTAAGTAATGTTATTCATGGCAATTACTTTGCTTTGTCCCATACATCCTACCTCCATGATGGTTATAATACAGCAAATTTTCCCATTTTTCTCTATAGAGAAGGACTGATTTGGAAACTCGGGATGAGGTAACTTGTGCTAATACCTCTTCTATGTTCAAGAATGCTTGGTGGCAGTATAAGAATTACCTGAAGAAAACGTACTTCACCATCAAAGAAACTCATCAAATTCCCTTACGTTCTCCTGAGACACATTTACCGGACGATGACTGGGAACGCCTTGTTCTGTACTGGTCCCGAACCAAGAATGTGGTAAGGTCTATGAGCTCATTTTCTATTTTTTAAGTATTACATTCTTGTGTCTTACTGTACTCTGTTCATGTAGAACAAGTGCCTAAACCTGAAGAACAACTGTTCTAATTTAAGATTCCATTGCTATCATAGTTCAAAAAAGTGCTAGGCGTTAATTGTGCGTTTTGCCACCGCCTTGTGTTTTACTGACCAAAGCGCATGCTTATGCGCAGTTACGCACAGATTAAGCGTACTTATGCGTAATGCGTTTTGCCAACGCCTAGAGCCTAGGCGTGCTTAAGCGCTCACTTAGGCGTGCCTTTTTTAAGTATGATTGCTATCACGCATACTGCTTTGCCTTGTATCACTATATTTACTCATACAAACTTATTTTTAAATTGAAGGATCCAATCGAAACTCCAATGGCACAGCAGGTATGTTCACGCATGTTTCTTTAACAGGTTTGCTCTTATCAATAGCTCTGTTGATTTCAATTTCAATTGTGTATACAGTTGACTTCTCATATCATGCACATTACTAGCATCACAACAGGGCCAATAGTGTTGTTGTACATGTAGACCCGTGGTACCCATCTGAAATCTTGTTGTGCCGTGTAGTTTCCCACGCTTTGTATTCTTTCACTGCTGCTTTGTCTTGAACTGATATGATTTGAACCATGTCTCTATTTTGATTTGGCAAGACAATGCAGTGACCATAGGACATAGATATATGTTTGTTTGATGCTTTTATTATGTACTAGTACTTGGCAATAGAAGACTTGGTAGTTTAATCCTGTCCACCTTACTAATGAACTGATTCACCAAAATGAGTTTCATATACTAGTACATGCTAAACCTGTCTGCTTGTTTCTTCTTTTAGAATGCTGACAGAATATTGGGGAAGAGTGCCTTATTAAGCAATGGTAAAGGAAGTAATGCAGATAAGGTTCAGGATAGTGAGACATCCTTGTTGGTCTCCAACAAAGCTGATAAAACAGCTAAGGAAGACTATCTTGAAGATAGTGAGACAACCCCAAAGTCCTGTCTTGGTTTAGTGTTCGAGTTACTGGCCACTACCGCTTGCACAAGATATTCAAACTCACTGTCTGAATCAGTTCAGTTTCTTGAGTCTCAACTACAAGCTGAAAGACATCGATCAGTTGTGTTGTGACAAGAAGCGGAAGGACCACAGAAGTCCCTGGGGCATTCAGATGCATACTTTCTGGTGCAACAGCAAGCGTTGGGGGATTTTAGCGCCAAACGGGACAAAGCTAATAAGCTTGCTAAGCTTATTGCCATCATGGTGGATACCCAGGATAATGTTTCTTGAGATCTTCTGAAGTTGTTTCCGTTATGCTCTTGTTTTACTGCCGCGTTTATTTGCACTGGTGGCCAATTTTGATGGCCAGTGTATGTAATATGCTGCTTTGTTCCCTATATTTGCACTGGTGACGAACTTTGATGCCCAGTGGATGTAATATGTGTAATAGCAGTAATAGGCTAGCGTTAGTTGCTTGCTTATTTATTTCCTTATTGTCTTGTTTAGTTGCTTGCTTGTAGTCACTGCAGTTCTTTTTCCGTGTTTTTCTAGTGGCCACAATAACCTATTTTTGGTAACTAGGCCACAACAATCATGGCAACACATGGACTTTTGTAACCATGGGCCTCCTGCGGGCCGTATGATCCATGGGCCTTCTACGGGTCGTAGGATCCATTGGTCTTCTATACGAGCTGTAGGATCCATGGGCCTTCTACAGGCCGTAGGATCCATGGGCATTCTACTGGTCATGCGATCCATGGGCCTTCTACGGGCCGTAGGATCCATTGGTCTTCTGTATGATCCATGGGCCTTCTACGGGGCGTATAATCATTTCACCAATCATGGGTCGTACTATTCGTGGACTATAACGGGCCGTTAATAGGCCGTATTTGATAACTCTATGAAAACAGCCCAACGGTTTTTTTACATGAAAACGGCCCAATGTATTAACGGGCCACAAACGGGCCGACTGTAACCACGGGATGAATTTGGCCCACAAGCAGAAAATGACAGTACGGGCCGTAAGTAACCGAATGCTGGAAATGAGCCCAAGAATAAATGGGCCCTCAGAAGGCTTAACGATAACATGGGCTAGAAATGGCCCAATGGAATAATGGGCCATTAATGGGTATAAAGTGATGCATTGTTCATTACGGGCCAGTTTCACCACGGGTCATTAATGGGCCAACAGTTACAAAGGGCCTCATATGGGCCGAAAGACGTCATGGGCCATACATGGGCTGGAAGTTATAACGGGCTGGAATCATATTGGACGGCCCAGATGACGCTACTGGGCCTAATTCGGATAGGTCGTAATGGGCCCTGGGTTAGCGGGTTGTAAATGGGCTATATGCGAACAGGCCGTTAACAAGCTTTCCGTGGGCCGGCCCACCACCTTTTGACCAGGTCAAACGGGCCAGCCTTTTCATAGGAATGGGCCTCTGTTGGGCTGTGCCACGTGTCGACGTATCATAGGCGCCTTTGGTCCAATGAGTGGATGACATCTGTTCCAACGACGAGCTGACGCGTGTTTCCTCCAGCCAATGATGATTTTACACGTGGAAAAACCCCATTGGTCGGGGCTGTTAACGGGTTATCGGATCCAAAACCAGACACGATAGCTTAACGGTGTTCCGTTACGATGGATGCCACATCTCGGTCACCCTTGACGAAAGCACTTCTGTGACGCGCGATTTATCATCATAGAAGTGGACACTTCCGTGATGATAATTTTGGTAATGTCATGGAACACTTCTATGACAGCACATGTATGACTATCTTGATTCTGTCATAAAATCATCAGGGATGTACATGCATGACAGAAAACATGATCTACTGTGACAAACACGTATCATCACGGAAGTGTATTTTTTTGTAGTGGTTGCTTCGGTGTCATAGAGTTTTACGAATCGGTAGCTCCGAAATGCTTCCTATAGAAAACTAAAACTAAGTTTTTGACTCATTCTTTTTGCAAAAACTCTGCACTTTGTGATGCTCATCTACAAACTATTCACAGGGTCAACTCTCAGTGTGCAGTGCACTATGTCTGATCAAAGTGATAGTCAGAACAAGTCAGAGGAGCAGATGGACTTGAGTGAGGGAACTAGTCCCTCTGGTATCTATGATGAGGGTAGTAGGAGCACACCAAGCAACCTGCCTAAGGCTCAAACTAGGCAGAGGAAGAAGAAAACTTCAGACTCTGAGGATGAGGACTTTGAGGTTGAAGAAGTCAGCTCAAAGAATAAAGTGCTAAAGAAAGAGTATGTTGATGCTGCTTCTACCAAGCAAGGTCAGGACAAGAAAGCACCTGCCAAGAGAGTGCCCATGTCAAAGGCCAGAGCCTCCACTCTTGAAACATCCAAATCAACTGTTGGAGGGGCTGCTAGAGAGGGCAAGAAAAAGGAAAGAAAGAGAGGGAGATGGTGTAAGAAAGTGGATCCCATGGCAGAATTTGAGAAGCATTCTTCTGATGAGGAGGAAGAGGAAGAAGAGGATGCTGCGCCAGCACCTCCTCCCAAGTCACAAAAGCTGATGGGGGATGCCATTAAGTCTGAGGCTGCTCCTTCAAAGCCCAAGACAGCCCCTAAAGCTCCAGCTCAAGCCTCCAAGACTGCAGCTAAGAGAAGCACCAGGAACATTCCTGCTACAGTGAAGAACAAGGCGCCAGTGCCTGAAGTTGAAGAAGAAGATGATGAAGCCCAAGTGCTTAGGAAACTCAAGCCAAAAATTCCAGACCATGATGACAATCACCCAGTGGATGTGGATATGAAAGAAAGAAAAGATGTAGGTCTCAGATTGTGGAGACAAGCTGGTCCATATGCAGTGAGGAGAAGGACAGTTGTTGACAATAGATTCCATACCAAAGAACAACAAGATTTCTATGAAACGGTGTTGCATGACAAGAAGCCTATTGTAAGTGATCTGAAGTGGGTTGATTCGGAATATATTGATGAAAATGAAGACCATTTTCCAGGAGTGCATGAGAGCTTCAAGCTCAATGGTGTTGACAAGTTTGTGGGTCAAAAGTTGACCAAATGTTATGATGAGCTCATTATGTAGTTTTACTCTACAACTCATTTCTATCCTGATGGGAAGATTGTGTGGATGACTGAAGGTACAAGGTACTAGTCTACTGTTGATGACTGGGCCAAGCTCATAAAAGTCCCCAAGGAGCATGAGAAAGACATTGATGTCTATGCTGAGAAGAAGAAAGACCACAACTCCATGGCAAATATGTACAAGGAGATACCTGAAAAGGCCTTGGAAACTCACAAGCTAGGCTCACTGTACTACTTAATGTCTGGATTGGCCACAATGAAAACTATATTGAGGCACACCTTGTTGCCCAAATCAGGAGATCACAGGATGATCAGAGGCCATTCCATTAATTTACTTTAGATGTTTGATTTGCCCCGGAAGTTCAAAGTCATGAGTTTGATTGTTGAGACAATCAAGAGAACAACTGCTGGCCAGAAGAGGTCATGTGGGTATGCTCCACACATACAGATGTTGATTAACTCCAAGATACCCAAAGGAGTATATTTGTTGGACAAAGAACATCTGCCCTTGAAACCTGATTTTGAGCACAACACTATTGTCATGACTGCTGAAGATCCAACATCCCTAGAGGCTCAACAGAAGAGACAGAAAGCTAAAGCTGAGAAGGCAGCAAATATGTCAAGTGTTGATGAAGCTTCAGAAGTGTTCCTCAAGTCAAAGCAAGACCAACTTGGATATCTTATTCAAGCAACCTTGAGAATTGAGAAAGAACTGACAACCCTGACTTGGAACTAGGAGAGCTTGGAGAGGATCATTGAAACCAAATTCTATGATCTTGACTTGAAGGTGACTGAAATTCAGATAGCAGTTGAAGAGCTCCAGGAACAAGCAGAAGAGAGGAAGGGAAAAGCAACTACTGAAGTGTTCCACAGAGTGCCTAGGGCATAGAGGTCTGCATCAGTGGTAGTGCTAGACACAAGAGCCACAACCTCAGCACCTGCAGCCACAGCTCCAGTTGCTCCTCTAGTGGCAACTCCACCAGCTCCATCAACTTCTACAGATGCTTTCATCCTTGGAGTCCTCTCAACATCTCCTCCTGAAGATCAAGCCTAGAGAGTCGCATAGCACTATGCATTTTCAAGATTTTTCGTAACTTTGTTGCCAAAGCGGAAGAAAGTGTATAGATCATAGGCTTCAGAGAGAGAGAGAGAGAGCTTTGCTTATTTTTGCCACTTATTTGCTTTGCTTGCTTGGTTGAGATACTTTATGTTTATGTGTGTGAGATACATTGTATGGTCATGTGTTTGATCATATCATGCTTAATGCTTGTGCTTGGATGATGACATTATCTATCTTTTATGTATGATCATTCATTTTTCCTTGGTGATGAGTGCTGGTTCCTAATTTTTTATCATTTTGAGCGCTCCACCAAGATGTACGTGACATGGAAGAGTAACCCATGATCCAAATTGATTGTGCATTTGCATTCAAAAGCAAATTTTAAATGATTCACAAATTTGGGGAGCTCTTGCTTATCACATACTTCTCAAAATGACGATGTATTTCATTCTTATTAGATTTTATCGAAGCTTTGATCTATATGTTATCATCAATTACCAAAAAGGGGGAGATGGAAAGTGCAACTAATCCCTGGGTGGTTTTGGTAATTCTTAACAACATATAGCTCATTGAACTAATGCGCTTTCAAGATGATCATTTCAGAAAGTTCAATGATTGGCATGGCACGGACTAGAGATGTGGACCCCTCAAAATGCTAAGTACACATATGGGCAACAAGCTCAAGACTCTACATTTTCCTTTTAGTGATCCAAGATCACATTGAGTCCGTAGGAAAGTCAATACTATTAAAAGGGCATGAGGTGTTGCTCAATGGCTTACTTGCTCAAAATGCTTAGTGATATGCTCCAAAATCCTCAACCACTTTCTCATTTCCACATATGTTCTAAACCTAAAAGTCAAACTCGACCCCACCGATTTGATCTATCCGGCGCAACCGAGTTTCATTTGACATAGCCACAGCCACAAATCCTAGTCACTTTGGTTTCACCGATAGGGATCTCGGTCTCACTGAGATGGGATTGCAAATTCTCTGTTTCCCTCCGTAATGTTTTGATCTCACCGAAATGAGCGATCGGTCCCACCGATTCTGCAATGCAAACTCCATATTTCCTTTTTGTAACACTTCAGACTAACCAAAGTGAGCAAATCGGTCCCACCGAGTTTGCCTGACCAACTCCATGTGTGCTCATTACTGAAACCGGTCCCACCAAGTTCATGTGATCGGTCACACCGAGATTATGTTATGCCCTAACCCTAGCGCATCGGTCCCACCGAAAATCCTAACGTTCACATTTTTACCTGAATCGGTCTGACCGAATTTTACCATTCGGTCCCATCGAGTTTGGGAATCTGTGTGTAATGCCTAGATTTTGTGTGGAGGCTATATATACCCCTCCACCCATTCTTCATTCATGGAGAGAGCCATCAGAACATGCCTACACTTCCAACATTCATTTTCTGAGAGAGAACCACATACTCATGTGTTGAGACCAAGATATTCCATTCCAACCACAAGAATCTTGATCTGTAGCCTTCCCCAAGTTGCTTTCTAGTCAAATCATATTTCCACCATAGCCAAATCTGTGAGAGAGAGTTGAGTGTTGGGGAGACTGTCATTTGAAGCACAAGAGCAAGGAGTTCATCATCAACACACCATATATTACCTTTTGGAGAGTGGTGTCTCCTAGATTGGTTAGGTGTCACTTGGGAGCCTCTGTCAAGATTGTGGAGTTGAACCAAGGAGTTTGTAAGGGCAAGGAGATTGCCTACTTCGTGAAGATCTACCCTAGTGAGGCAAGTCCTTCGTTGGCGATGGCCATGGTGGGATAGACAAGGTTGCTTCTTCGTGTACCCTTCGTGGGTGGAGCCCTTCGTGGACTCGCGCAACCGTTACCCTTTGTGGGTTGAAGTCTCCATCAACGTGGATGTAAGATAGCACCACCTATCGGAACCATGCCAAAAATCTCCGTGTTAACATTGCGTTTGCTCCCTCCAAACTCCTCCCATTTACTTTCTTGCAAGTTGCATGATTTACTTTCTGTTGCTCATATACTCTTTGCATGCTTGCTTGAATTGTATTGTGATTGCTTGACTTGTGCTAAGTTGCTAAAATCTGCCAAGAATTAAAACGGGGAAAAGGTTAACTTTTTATTTGGTCAAGTAGTCTAATCACCCCCCTCTAGACATACTTTCGATCCTACATAGGACAGTAGCAAATTTCCCTCAAGTGGATGACCTAAGGTTTATCACTCCGTGGGAGGCGTAGGATGAGGATGGTCTCCCTCAATCAACCCCGCAACCAAATAACAAAGAGTCTCTTGTGTCCACAACACACCAAATACAATAGTAAATTGTACATGTGCACTAGTTCGCGAAGAGATGGTGAGACAAGTGTAGTATGGATGGTAGAAATATATTTTCATAATCTGAATAAATAAAAACAGCAAGGTAGCAAGTGATAATTAAAAGTGAGCACAAACAGTATTGCAATGCTTGAAAACAAGGCCTAGGGTTCATACTTTCACAAGTGCAATCTCTCAACAATGCTAATATAATTGGATCATATAACCATCAATGTGTGATGAAGAATCACTCCAAAGTTTTATCCAGCGGGGAACATAATAAGAAATTGTTGTAGGGTACGAAACCACGTCAAAGTTGTTCTTTCTGATCAATCTTTCCAAGAGTTCGTACTAAAATAACACTAAGTTATCCTTTTCGAACGATATATCCAAGAGTTCGTACTAAAATAACACCGTATGATACACATCAACCAACTCTAATGTCACCTAGATACTCCAATGTCACCACGGGTATCCATGAGTTGATTATACGATATGCATCAAACAATTTCAGATTCATAATACTCAATCCAACACAAAGAACCTCAAAGAGTTCCCCAAGATTTCTACCGAATAAACAAAGACGAGAACGTGCATCGACCCCTATGCATAGATTACCACAATATCACCTCGGGAGTCCGCGAGTTGAGTACCAAAACACACATCAAGTGAGTATTCAATCTAATAACAACAAGATCTCAAAGGGAAAACTCAATTCATCACAACAAGATAGAGAGGGGAACATCATATGATCTGACTATATTAACAAAGCTCGCGATACATCAAGATCGTGCCAAATCAAGAACATGAGAGAGAGGAAGAGATCAAACACACATCTACTAGTACAAACCTTTAGCCCCGAGGTTAGACTAATCCCTCCTCATCATGGTGGCCGCCGGGATGATGAAGATGGCCTTTGGCGATGATTACCCCCTCCGGAAGGGTGCCAGAACAGGGTCTGTTGGGGATATAACTCCGAGGTGTGACCCGCCCAGGAGGGGCCGGGTGACAGCATTGGCGGTTTAGTATGAAAAGGTCCAAGGAGGCCCAAGGCATGAAGATGGTGGCTCATGGAGGCAGGCCAGGTGAAGGCCCAAGACCCGGGCTTGTGAACCACCGTATGATGGCTTGTCTTGTAAGGTATAGCTAATTAGAAACCAAGCCGGTCACGTTGTGTGAGCCGGCCCGGACTTTGTAAGCCTCTGGGTCTCAACCTGTGTATATAAAGCTGAGACCCGGTGGTGGCATAACTCAAGAAACAAGCAATCGAGAACTACATCAAGCGTATTCGCTCCCTTGTAATCAAAACTCAAGCAATACAACTAGAAGCAAGATGTAGGATTTTACCTCCATCATGAGGGGCCAAACCTGGGTAAACTCTTTGTGTCCTTTGTCCCATTCAACCCCTTCAAGCTAACCTAGCGGCGATGGCTCCACACCTAAGTCCTTTCACTAGGGCATCTGCCATGACAAAACCACGATAGTTGGCTCCCACCATGGAGCTCTCACACGATGGTTTTGAGTTCTTGAAGGTCAGATTCTCAGGGATCAAGGGATACGCCATGGGCCGAATGACCAAGAGCCATCACGGCAAGATCTACATTGACGATGTTGGCTAGGGTCCCGAGGCCAATTCAATTGAATACGGGTACGAGGTCCCCTTCGGCGGAATTCACATTTTCATCGGCAAGATCGGCGATTCATTGCCTGAGCCAAATGCCTGCACCGACAACATTAAGACAGCTCGGTGCACGTGACCCGCCAAGGTCCAACTCACCTGGAAGCGCACTTTTGTTGGCTTTATTCATGGGGCGGATCTTGAGGAAGGTTTTGTATCTAGTGGAGAGATAGCAATCTACTCAGGTGATGAGTCTTCCACCGGTGAAACTGAATCAATTTATCGATTGCAAGATGGCGGGCTTAGGGGCTACTCTGATGGTGACAGTATTCCGGACTCCTATGAGCCGCCGAGCAGGGCTGCTATCTTCATGGCCGGTATGCAACAGATGTTGAACTCATCAACTGCCACATCTATGACCTCCAGTTCAACAGCTGTTGCGACGGCCGGTGCGAGCGGCTCTGTGTGCCCGCTGGCTCAGGTGTTAGCCGAGCTCTTGAATGCTTTGGCGACTCTGTTAGCTGCAGAAGTAACTCTAGCGACTCAAGCACAACATAGTGTGGAAGTTGCAAAGCTTCATGATGAGGTAGCCAAGGCTAGAGAGTGCAGAGAATGTCAGGATGGCAACAGAGCGAGCCACCTTGGAGCTGAGTCACAGCGGGTACGCGCCGAGGCCTTTCGTCTAAGTCTTGACCAGAATGCATAAAATGTTGTCTTATGGAGGAGGCACCAGAGCCGTTTGCCTTCGTAGTTTGAGGGGAGGAATCTCTTTACTACGCCCGGCGCAGGGCCAAGTAACCCACCCGGTGTGACCCGGACTGCTGAGGCGCATGTGACCAGAGTGGCGGTTCAGCCCCGCATAATGGACCCGCCTTGTGTAGATTTAACCCCGCCTCAACGAGTATCAACACCTCATGGTCATTATTCCAACCCACTGGATAACATGATTGTTGCGGCTTCACGGCTGGCGGCTCTTCCCATCGAAGTTGAGTCTCCTGTTGCAATAGAAGCCTGGAACACGATGGAACTTCTTCAGACGGCGGTAGCTCAGCAGGCGGCTTACTCCTGCAGCCGCGAGTGAATCCATTCAACTCCGCGTCAGAGCTGAAGCTACAGCCAGCGTGTTGAGTTGTCGGTGGTTTCCAGCAGCGAACAACATCGAAACCCTTCCCATGGGCTTAACCTGCCCCGTGGTGATAATAATGTTCAGGTTTTGACAGATCAGGCTAGAGCATGTCCAGTGGCGGAGCTGGCGGCTCAATTAGCGGCTCATCAATAGCCTCCATTAAACCCTTCTATGTCTATAGAAGCTGGGATGACCTCTAGGACAATTGGACTGCCCTGTCTAGTGCCGGCTCTGCAAAACGAGCGTCTGCCCAAAGACTTTAAGGGTCCTCGTAAGGTGCCTAATTACACAGCTGATCAACCACCTCAGGCTTGGATTGAGAGTTATGAGCTGGCCATGGAGATGCTGGATATTAGAGATGTTGTATGTGCCAAGTATTTCACCATGATGCCGGATGGGCCGGCTCGAACTTGGCTGAAGGGCTTGCCTGCCAACTCCATCAATTCATGGGCTGAGTTGAAGGCGTGTTTTATTCATAATTTCAAAGACACGTATAAGCAGCCCCTGTCGATCATCGACCTAGACGCTTGTGTCCAGCGCGAGGATGAGTCGGCCCACCACTGGGTGCGTCGGGTCTCGACCATTATCCATTCATCGGATAGCATCAACGCCGGTTCTGTTGTTCTAATTCTAGAGAAAAATTGCCGCTTCCCCCTCAAGCAGAAGTTAGGGCGGCTTAAGCATCATTGCAATGTCATGGGAGAGCTCATGGCGGCTCTTATCAAATACGCCGACTCAGACAACACTAAGGACCCTGGGTCCGATGAGGAGAAGTCCAGCAAGGGGAAGAAGAATGGCGATGGAAAGGGATAGCAGCAAAATAGGACAGGGCAGAATCAGGGCAACAATGGTAAAGTAAGCAATTGGATGGCAGGTCAGATTTTGTGTCCAACACCAATGTGCGGCGTAATACTCCGCGTCGTAAGAGCAGGCCGCAGTTTGGAGGGCCAAAGTTCAGCCTGGAGCGATGTTAAATGAGCCTTGCCCAAAACATAGTCTTCCGGATAGTCCGTCAACTCACTTGTGGAAGGATTGTTTTATTATGAAGGAGTATAAAAATACCGGCTATCTCCAGAATCGTAATAACAATAAAGGCCCACACAGCGGGTCAGGATCCGGTTCTCAAGGCCCCGGCTTTGGGGGAGGCGGCTCAAACTCTGGATATCAGGGAGGTTATAATCAGCAGCCCAGTCAGAATAACCAGCAACAGCAGTCAGGGTATCAGAGTAATCCTAAGCAGCTTAATAGTGGCCAATATCATGTTTTCACCACAAGCCTTTGTAAGCGAGAGCAAAAGGTTCATCAGTGTGCGGTTAATACAGTTGAGCCGGTGGTGCCTTGCTACTTACGGTGGTCAGAGCAGCCAATCATATGGAGCCGTGTGCACCGCCCACGCCGGGTTGACAATCCGGGTCAACTGGCATTAGTGGTAGCCCCTCAAGTTGGGGGTTATAAGTTTACGAAAGTGCTCGTGGATGGAGAGAGTAGCATCAATATCCTTTTATTATGATACTTTTCGTCATATGGATTTGACTAACAAACATCTTAAGCCGTCTTCTACAGTCTTTCATGGCATGGTACCTGGCAAATCGGCATACCCAGTTGCTAAGATTGCCTTGGAGGTGGCTTTTGATGATGACCATGATTACAAGGCAGAGACGTTGTGGTTTGAGGTGGTAAAAATTAAGAGCCCTTATCATGCTTTGTTTGGACGGACGGTTTATGCCAAATTTATGGCACGTCCTTGTTATATGTATCTATAGCTTAAGATGCCAGGGCATAAATGTACCCTTATGGTTCATGGTAATAGGAAGATTACTTTGGAGTGCGAAGAGGGTGATGCGGCTTACATTGAGTCTGCTTGTGCTACAAAAGAACTTAACTATTATAAGGATAATGTTGACCCGGCTGACATAACTCCGTTGAAGAAGCCAGCCACAGAGCAGGACCCTACCAAGCAGGTTGACTTTGCCCCTGGCAACTCATCTCAACAGTTCATTATTGGTGCTAATATGGATCCGAAATAGGAAAGTGCGCTCATCGAGTTCATCCATGAGAACCGGGACATCTTTGCATGGAAGCCTCCAGACATGCCAGGTGTACCGAGAGAATTCATTGAGCACACTCTCCATACTAAATTTAAGCTGGTCAAGCAATTCCTTCGTTGTTTTAATGAAGAGAGACGTAAGGCCATAGGAGAAGAGGTGGCCCAGCTCTTTGCGGCCGGGTTCATCGTTGAAGTTTTTCACCCAGAGTGGTTGGCTAATCCGGTGATGGTACTTAAGAAAAATGGCACTTGGCGTATTTGTGTGGATTATACAGACCTCAACAAATCTTTCCCAGTTGATCCTTTTGCTCTTCCCCATATTGATCAGATCATAGATGCCATGGCGGGTTGTGAGCGTTTGTGTTTCCTGGATGCTTATTATGGTTATCATTAGATCAAGATGGCAGTCAAAGACCAACACAAGACGGCTTTTATCACACCTTTTGGAGCTTTCTGCTATGTGTCTATGCCTTTTGGGCTCAAGAGTGCCCAGGCGACTTATCAGCGTGTGTTCAGAACTGCTTTCATGATCAGATTAGACCTAATGTTCATGCTTATGTGGATGATATTGTTGTGAACTCTAAGAAGAGGGAGACTCTGTTGGATGACCTGAAAGAGACCTTTGATAATCTCCGGGTCTATAAAATGATGCTTAACACGGCCAAATGTGTCTTTGGTGTGCCTGCAAGCAAGCTCTTGGGTTTTTTGGTCTCTGAAAGAGGTATTGAAGCTAACCCGGAGAAAATCAAAGCTATCACTTCATTGGCTAAGCCGACGTGTGTCAATGATGTCTAGCATTTGGCGGGTCGTATTGTAGCCTTAAGCTAGTTTATAAGCCGCCTGGGAGAGAAGGCTATTCCTCTGTACCAGATGATGTAGAAAACAGATAGTTTTGTCTAGAGTGATGCTACTAATTGAGGCGTTTGAGGCACTTAAAAAACTGATAGCTAAGCTGCCGGCTCTTGCAGCTCCTATTGAGAAAGAGTTGTTGCTGCTATATGTGGCAGCTAACGGTAAGGCTGTCAGTGTGGCAATTGTTGTAGAGCGCAAGGAAGCAAGAAAAGAGTACCAAGTTCAGCGGCCGGTTTACTATGTCAGTGATGTGTTAACTGAATCTAAGCAGAGATACCCACATTGGCAGAAGCTGGTTTATGGAGTATTCATGGCGAGTCATAACCTAAAGAAATACTTTCTGGGCCATCCTATTACTATGGTCAGTTATGCTCCTTTAGGAGATATTATTCAAAATAGAGAGGCCACTGGCCGGGTTGCCAAATGGGCAATATAGAGCTTGGACCTCATGGCTTGAGATATGTGCCAAGAATAGCTATCAAGTCTCAAGCACTAGTGGACTTCATCGACGACTGGACAGAGCTGCAGATACCTGAAGAGAAGCCTGATCACACATATTGGACTATTCACTTTGATGGGTCTAGGCAATTGGAAGGCTCGGGGGCTGGAGTTATTTTGACTTCCCCACGAGGTGACAAGTTTTGTTTTGTCTTAAGGCTGATGTTTCCTTGCACTAACAATGCCGCTGAATATGAGGCTTTGCTTCATGGCCTCGGAATGGCTAAAGGGATGAATTTAAGCCTGGTCAAGTGTTTTGGCGACTCAGATTTGGTGGCTCAGTAAGTTTCAGGCACTTGGGATTCTAAAGACCCAGTCATGGCGGCTTATCGCCAGGAAGTTGATAATATCGCTGATCACTTCAAAGGTTATCAGGTGGAGAATCTTGATCGAAGGAAGAATGAGGTGGTGGATGCTATAAGCCGGCTTGGGTCTCAGCGTAAGCCGGTACCCCCTAATGTTTTCCTTGACATATTGCATAATCCTTCAGTCAGAATGTCGTCAGAAGAGGATCTTTCTATTCCTGACCTAGAGGCACAACTGGTGGCGGCTCTCCATGCAATCCCTGATTGGGAAGTTCCATATTTGGCTTATATGACCCGGGATGAGTTGCTTGAAGATGAAACTTTGGCCAGGAAGATCACCCGGCGGTCTAAGCCCATGACCATTATCAATGGTGAGTTACACCAATGCAGTGTCACAGGCGTGTTCCAATGTTGCGTTTCTCCTAAGGAAGGCCGTGAGATTCTAAGGGAAATCCATGAAGGTGATTGTGGTCATTGATACGTCCCCAACGTATCTATAAGTTTTTTATTGTTCCATGCTATTATATTATCTATCTTGGATGTTTTATATGCATTTATATGCTATTTTATATTATTTTTGGGACTACCCTACTAACTTAGAGCCCAGTACCAGTTTATGTTTTTTCCTCGTTTTTGAGTTTTACAGAAAAGGAATACCAAACGGAGTCCAAACAAGCTGAAAATTTACAGTGATTTTTTATGGACCAGAAGAAGCCCCCGAAGCAAAAGAGTTGGGCCAGAAGAGTCCTGAGTCATCCACAAGGGTGGAGGGTGTGGCCCCCTGTCTTGTCGTTGACTCGTGGACCACCTTGACTTGTTCTCAACGCCAAAAATTCCTATAAATATAGAAACCCCCAGAAATAAACCTAGATCAGGAGTTTTGCTGCTGTAAGCCTCTGTAGCCACGAAAAACCAATCTAGGCCCTCTAGCACCCTGCTGGAGGTGGCCATCATCACCGGAGGCCGTGGAGGAGGATCCCGGAGGGGGCCATCATCGCCATGGAGGCCAAGGACCAGAGGGGGAATCTCTCCCCGTCTAGGGGGGAGGCCATGGAGGAGGAAGCACAAGGGGGAGACTCTCTCTCCCTCTCTTTCGGTGGCGCCGGAGTGCCACCAGGGAACCATCACCGCGGTGATCATCTTCATCAACATCACCATCTTCATCACCATCCTCATCTCTTTATGCGGTCCACTCTCCCACACCCCGCTGTAATCCCCTACTTGAACATGGTGCTTTATGCCACATATTATGATCCAATGATGTGTTGCCATCCTATGATGTTTTGAGTAGATTTCTTTTACCTTTTGGTTTGATTGATGATCTAGATTGGTTTGAGTTGTATGTTTTATTTTGGTGCTGTCCTATGGTGCCTTTCGTGCCAAGCACACATGAAGGATTCCCGCTGTAGGGTGTTGCAATATGTTCATGACTCGCGTATAGTGGGTTGCTAGAGTGATAAAAGCTTAAACCCGAGTAAGGGGGTTGTTGCGTATGGGATAAAGGGGACTTGATACTTTAATGATGTGGTTGGGTTCTACCTTAATGATCTTTAGTAGTTGTGGATGCTTGCTAGAGTTCCAATCATAAGTGCATATGAACCAAGAAGAGAAAATATGTTAGCTTATGCCTCTCCCTCATATGAAATTGCAATAATGATTACCGATCTTGTTAACAATCGCCTAGGACAATTCCGCACAGCGATCCATCATTATTCCACACTCGCTATTTATAACATATTCTAAGTTTATGTTAATAGCACCTATTTTGATATTTTAGTTCTCTGATATCATGCAAAGTTATCCTCTTCATACCCACAACATAGTTCTATTTCTCTTTTCCAGATGAAAGCAAACATTTGGTGTACGTAGTGTCGTATCAGTGGCACATAGGACTTGAGAGAATATTGATCTTACCTTTAGCTCCTTGTGAGTTCGACACTCCATACTTATCACTTCCATCTTTGGAAATTGCCATGATTATTCCTTGCACTTGGGGATTATCAGTCATCAGGCCGGTTCAAAGTCTCTGGTAGCTAAAGCTTTCCGTCATGGATTTTATTGGTTGATGACTCATGCTGATGCAGAGGACCTTGTTAGTAAGTGTGATGGCTGTCAGAAATTTTCTCGATGAGCTCATGTGCCAGCTCAAGAATTGTGGATGATTCCAATCACTTGGCCGTTTGCAGTCTGGGGGCTTGATATGGTTGGGCCTTTCAAAAGGTCTAAAGACAAGAAAACCCACCTCTTGGTGGCGGTTGACAAATTTACCGAGTGGGTTGAGGCAGAGCCGGTCAGCAAGTGTGATGCGGCAACGGTGGTTCATTTCATCAAGAAAGTAATCTTCCGTTTTGGCTTTCCTCATAGTATCATAACTGACAATGATACCAATCTATCCAAAGGTGCTATGAGAGAGTTCTGTCAAAAGGAGCATATTCATCTTGATATTTCATCAGTAGCTCACCCACAGTCCAATGGTCAAGCTGAGAGGGCCAATCGGGAAATCTTGAGAGGTATAAAACCCCGGCTTATGGTTCCACTGTAGAGAATGTCAGGTTGTTGGGTAGAGGAGTTACCCTCAGTAATTTGGAGCATAAATACTGCGCCCAATAGGTCGACAGGCTATACGCCCTTCTTCATGGTCTATGGGGCAGAGGCGGTTCTTCCAAGTGATATCCGTCATGACTCGCCGCGTGTGACAGCTTATGTTGAATCTGTTAATGAAAAAGCATGTCATGATGCACTTGATGTGTTGGATAAGGAGCGTGCCTTGCAGAGGCTCGTTTGGCGATATACCAGCAAGATCTGAAATGCTATCATAGCCACCGGGTTAAGACCCGGACCTTTCAAGAAGGCGACATGGTACTCCGGTTAATCCAAGATCAAACAGATATGCATAAGTTATCCCCACCTTGGGAAGGGCCTTTCATGGTCAGCAAGAATCTTAACAATGGGTCATATTACATCATTGATATACGTGAACATAAAGAGCCACGTCATTTGGAGGAGGAGAACCGCTGGCCATGGAATATTGCCCATCTTCGGCGTTAATACACTTGAGCCACTGGCTCTTGTGCTGTACATACTTCTGTCATTGTATATATTATGATCAATATAATAAAGCCGACATCCTTGACAATTCAGGGCCTCTGTCGTTTCATTTTTAAACATCCGAGTCTTTATTATTTGTTCATAAGGTTACTTGGGGCCTTCCAACCCAATGGGTTTAGCTTTCTTACCCTCTTAACCAGGCATAAAACGTTGAATCCCTAGTTTTGACCTGCATGTCTGCTTGATGCTTCTCCACCAGTTAAACATGAATGCCCCATCGTACTCTTAACAGTCAATATTTTAAGAGGACGACTCTAAGGCTGTGCGGCCTATGAAAGCACTCGAATCTTAGCGGTTGTGAGGTCCATGAAAGCACTTGAATTTTAAGGTTGTGCGGCCTATGAAAGAACTTGAATTTTTTCTGAATTTCTTTTTCTCGACATTTTGGATTTGCACTCCTTGCAGATTTTTTTGCTTGTGTACTTTGTACAATTCAGGCCACGTAGCCTTGATTATATGACTCATAATTGAGCATATTTGGGTCTGATAACCCGCCCTGATAGTGGATCATAAACCGCAAGGATATTTGTCTTGCGCAATCAACATCATGATATTTCACGTCTACGACTTATCATTATCAAAGGAGTTACCATGATGTCACTCTACAAGTATGTTTATTATGGTGATATGAATATTCAGGGTTTGGTAAACCGCCCTGATCTATTATTTTAAGTCGACATCATATTTTCGGCTTAAATAGCCTTTATTATAGTCTTTCTATACAATATTTCAAAGACTATTATATCAGGATTTGTTACCCGCCTTGGCTTAAACCGCCAAGGCGTACACTGTTTACCTTGTATGCAGGAAATATGTAGACATCGATCTGTCTAACATGGATGATAATACTATGAAAAAGAGGAGCGGCAAATCATTAAATGAGTATACTGGCGGTTCAAAAGTTTAATGGCTAAAATATGCACGATGGCATAACCGAGCATTGTTTTCAAATCTAGCTTATTACAAGGCCAAAGTGGACCTTCAAAATGGGACTTTGGTGTTTTTTAGCACATTGTGCTCATGCTCTAATCTAAGAGCCACCTAGTATCAATGACCTTCATCATGGCGGGTTAGTGCCTCCGGGTCATCCTGCTCCGGCTCTTCTTCTTCGCTAGTGTGGGGGTTAGGAAATGTCCCTTCGATGCCGGTTAAGGCTTCGAACATAGCTTCAACATTCATAATTGGGGACGGATCGACATCAGGAGCAAAAGAATGCTTATGTGTTGGAGGGGTGAGATCCACGATGTCATAAGCCGGCGCTTTCACCTTTGCATTTTCCATGGTGTAAGCAGCCTGGTACCTGGATAAACCGGTTTCCTTGGCTAGTTTGCATGCCAAGGGACATATCTCCTTCACACACTTACCAAAATCTGCCTGATCGAAAGGAGACCCATCTTCTTTAGAGCTCGGACAACTGGTGACCATCTCTGCTGGGTCTAACTCTGCTTGCCATGCTTTGGCCCGGGTCAGAGCTGTAATAGCACCAGCGCTGGCGGCTGATCGCTTTATTTCTTCCAGTTTTTTGGGCATCATAGACAACTTATCTAGCACCTCCCTGAGGAGGGTAGGCGGCTGCTTGCCATTGGAGATAGCCACCAGAGTATGTTGTGTGCCGGTGTATAACTTCTCCACCAGAGTGTCAACTGCCTTCAACTTCAACAACATGTCTTGGCCAAGATTGGAGCTCCTTGGGCCTATTGAGTAAAACATACAGATGAGTCGACAGGCGAGTTACAGTTCAAAAGATTGAGAAAGGTTAAAAAGTTAAGAATTACTTCCCAAAGATAGCAGATGTCATATGTGATATATGGCATTGTAAGCCGGTCAACTTTGTAGTAGTTTCCTTCAAGGAAGTATCCGCAGTTTCTACCCTTTCCAATAAGGCGACCTTTTCTTCTTCCCAGGCAGTCCTCTCCGTGGAAAATCCGGCTTTGAGTTTTTTGTTCTCATCCAGGCTAAACTTAAACTTGGATTCAGCTTTACGTGTTTCAGCTTCTTGGTGCTCAAGTCTGTTCTTCACGTCCACCAATTGGGACTCAGTTAAATTTAAGGCATCCTGCAAAAAAGCAACACATGGTTTAAGCATATTGGTCAGGCTACAGCTTACATTCAAGTCCCAAGAACATTGCAAGCAACAAACTTGGCACTTGGGGGCTAATGTATGAGGAAGTTCTTTTTAACATTGCATTACAGGAGATCCGGCTCATCTTTATCAGATAAGCCGGCCTGTGAGGCTATGAGGCGAAGTTTTTCTTTGAAGATAATCAAAATGATCCGGCTCATCTTTATCAAGACAAGCCGGTTCATGAGGGCTATGACTTGAAATTTACAATGACATTGATTAAAGTCTTAACCATACTCAACAAATCCTTTCCTATGGCTCTGACTTTGGGGTTGGATGACTATATAAACAGAGGAAGACGATGTTCATACCTCATATTTCTGTCGCATTCTTTTGACTATGTCTGCTTCCAGATCACGACCAGTATGCAGACGGCTCAGATAGCCAGAATAAAGCTCATTGACATCCAAGTTTGAGTAGCTCGCAATGTCAAATTTGGTTTTGCTATTCTCAATTAATTCCTCCTTGGCAGAATGCTTAGCCAAAACTATGGGATTCCCCGGCTCTACATAGCCAGTGCTAGTAATCAAGACATCTTTAGTATTTTCCTCGGCAAGTTTGATTGGGCTTGGCGGCTTAACACTTGACGGGTCAATGCCCATTGGATCCACAGGTGTGTCATGAGTTTCTGGCGGCGGGTCATTTGTGGTGTCTTGAGGGTTCTGATTTGAAGCTCGAATACCGGGGTTTACTTCTCCATCTCATGGACCTTGGGATCTTCGGCTGGTTTGCCCGTCTTCAACCTCTTGCTTGGTTTGCCTATACCACTGAAAAAAGGGGCGCATGAGGATGTGAATATGACATTTTGAAAGGTGTTAAACAAGGAAGTAAAATACTCTTACCCAGGGGCAATCTCAAAAGCAGGCATCTGACTACCAGTAGAGTCGCCAGAGGATGAATGAGACGTTCCCTGATAATTGGAGTCAGAAGGCTTAAGCAGTTGACGAATAAGATCCGCCTTTGGAAAGAATGGGATTGAACTCTGAAGCGCCTCTTTTTGACGTTTGCGAGGGACTGGCGTGTTGGGTAAGCCAGCAGAAAGGTCTCCACCTCCGCTATTCTGAGTTGTGCACCGGGCTTCATGCTGTTATTGCTTCAAAATAAAGTTTGGATCCAAGTAAGCTAAGGGGTGAGAAAACCTTACTTTCCGGGTCACTTGTCAAACTTTCTGTCTTGGCAAAGGCTCTGCATGGCTTGTCTCCGCATCATCTTGAGAGGAGTCGACGTCAATAAGATGTATAAAAAAGGAACCAAGGGAATCGAGTTCTACCTCCGACTCATTATCCAGAGCAAATAGTTCTGATGTGTCTAATTTCTTCTGTTTTTTCTTTGAGGCCTTGGTCTTTGCCCTGACCTTTTTGGCCAGTTTATCCTGAAGCTTCTTGCTCCAAAAAGAAGAGTTGGCGTAAATGATGATAAGAAGTGTGCAGTTTACACGAATAATGAATAAAGTAAATGGTTTTGAGTACTTACATCTGGAGACGGGTTAAGAGTGCAAAAGGGATTCAACCCCGCCTTGCTGCAACTTTCTAAGCTTTCTCCAAGCAGTGTTTTAGTCATCTCATTGATTGCTTTATCATCCAGATGCACTTGACAGTGACGCTATGGATCTTTGACATCACCAGTATATGTACACATCAAGTCGGGTCGGCGGCTAAAAGGTATGATCCTCCAAGCGACCCAACATCGGACCAGGTCGACACCGGTTAATCCATTAGCCAGCAAGGCTCTTACCTTCTAAAAGGTGGGCATATACTTAGCCTATTCGGTGGTGCTGATCCGGTCCGGAAGTGGATGTTTTGGGCTAAGCCGGCAGTCGCGGAAACCCAATAGAGGATTTTTGTCAGATGGAGATGTATCTTGGGAGTAAAACCAGGTTTGATTCTAGCCTTTAGGGTGACTGGGAATTGCGGCTGAAGGGAAGATAACATCTTTTCGTCTTTGGATTGAGATTCCACCAAGCTCTAAGCTGGGTCCGTCTATGAATTCAGTCTGGCGATTCAAATAATAATACTCTCTGAAAAGATCAACACTGGGCTCTTCTTGAAGGTATACTTCACAAAAGACTTGGAAGTTGCAGATGTTGGAAATAGAGTTGGGTCCGATATCTTGAGGGTGAAGTTAAAATAAGTTCAATACATCGTGAAAGAAATTTGACCCGGGCGGTGAGAAGCCCCAGTTTATGTGGTCGGCAAAGACTATAACTTCGCCTTCCTTTGGTTGAGGTCTAACTTCTGGCCCTGAACCCGCCAGTGGATGACATTTTTGGCTGCTAAGACGCCTGTGTGAACATACTCATTAAGAGTTTGTTCCGTGACGGTTGAAGCAACCCAATTGCACGAGGTGATGGTCTTAGTCATTTTGTCACGTAAGGCCTAAGAAAGAAATATTGGTGGGTTAAATTCGTAATGGTAAGCCGCCCGAGGATTAAAGAAAGCAAATTTATTATGCAAAATTGGTTATGTGCAAAGATTGATTGCTATGAAAGAGAGTGAATGGCATGACTAAAATCAACAAGGCACAGTCAGGCCATATCAGTTTTAGATAAATGCTGGCAGTTTAAAAATTCATATATAAGCGACAGGAATTTGGCGGGTTACAAAAGATCATTTAAGCCGCGCCTACGACAGTGATGGAACAATTATCTACAAATCTGGAGTTGAGTGAAATTTCACCAAGTGCTGAATAAACAGCCTTCACATGTTCTGTTTATAATTTTGGATCTACAACAGTTCAGAAAATGGGAATGATTGTTAAACCTAAAATACGGCGGTGGAAGAGCATGCGAGGTGAGATTGAATCTTGAATGGAGGGGGTGCATCTATGATCGGAATAAGATGCTAAAACTACTATTGCGCAACTTCAGTACCATTTTCAGATCGAATTACGTGTTCAAGGAGGAGACTACGATGAACAACGAAGAACACCGACGAATGATAGAAATCGTAATGCAGATTTGGCGCAAGGGGGATGAGTACTTACCGATGCTGATGAACAGTGGAGGGGCGTCGCCGTGTTTTGGTTGAGGTCAGGTCGATGCAGCGGCCAAGTTAATGCAGACGACTGGGGTGGTGGAGCTCTGTTGGCGTTGGTCATCGCGAGGAGGAAGAAGAGGCAGAGGCAGGGGTAAAAAGTGAAAAGGAGGACCCATGTCCCTACTTATAAGGAGGTGAGAAGACGGCATATGCGGAGATTGAGGAGGCAGAATGATTATATTAAAAATACGGATGCCTTGATTTTTGGGAAGTCTAATAAAGATAAGGATCCGTTGAGATATCATCGGTTTTGTGTGGAATTCAATGCGCATGATGTCATGGCGGGTTACAATGATTTTATTGATATGACGTCATGGAGGGTTATAGCAGTTTGAATGGAGTTCAACACTAAAGCACAGTTCTGTTGAGATTAAGATAGTGAAGATTGACATGAACAAGTTCAAGTCAACCTGGGGCCTAATGTTGGGGATATAACTCCAAGGTGTGAACCGCCCAGGATGGGCCGGGTGAAACCGTTGGCGGTTTAATGTGAAAAGGTCCAAGGAGGCCCTAGGCGTGAAGATGGCGGCTCATGGAGGTAGGCCAGGTGAAGGCCCAAGAGCCGGGCCTATGAGCCGTCGTATGATGGATTGTCTTGTAAGGTATAGCTAGTTAGAAACCACGCCGGTCATGTTGTGTGAGCCAGCCGGGACTTTGTAAGCCTCTGGGTCTCAACCTGTGTATATAAAGGTGAGACCCGGCGGCGGGTTAACTCAAGAAACAAGCAATCGAGAACTAGGTCAAGCGTATTCGCTCCCTTGTAATAGAAACTCAAGCAATACAACTAGAAGCAGGACGCAGGCTTTTACCTCCATCATGAGGGGCCGAACCTGGGTAAACACTTTGTGTCCTTTGTCCCGTTCAAGCCCTTTAAGCTAACCTAGCAGTGATGGGTCCACACCAAGTCCTTTCACTAGGGCATCTGCCATGACAATATCACGACAGGGTCCAGATTGATTTTTTGTGGATACAGAGGCTTGCGGCGGTGAAACTTTTGATCTAGGGTTATTTCTGGGGGTTTATGTATTTATAGAATTTCTTGGCATAGGTCTCACTTCCAGATGGGCTTCGAGGGGCCCACTACCCACCAGCACATGTCCAAGGCCCCTGGCACGCCCTGGTGGGTAGTGCTCACCTCCTTCACCTTCTGGTCCTCCCACGAAGCTTCTAGTGCCTCTTTTGTTCCAAAAAATCGTCAAAAAGGTTTCCTCGCATTTGGAGAACTTTCATTTCTGCACAAAAGACAACACCATTGTAATTCTGCTGAAAATTGCGTCAGTCCGATTAGTTCCATTCAAATCATACCAAAATCATATAGGATTGTTGTAAACATGGCATTAATACCTCATAAATTATAGATACGTTGGAGACGTATCAGCCTCCAGAAGGGATCTCGTGGTTATGGAACTTGCAGCGGCGGAAAAAGTATTTTGGCTGGCTCTCTATTGATTTCACGATTTTAGAAAATTTATAGAGGCGAAGTTAGGTCAAAAGGAGCCACGTGGGCCCCACAAGCCACTAGGGCACTCCCACCCTCCTGGGCGTGCCCTCGGCCTCGTGGGCCACTGCTCCATCTTCTCGTCCCGCCCCGAAGCTTCCAGGGTCTCTTGTGTCTAGAAAAAAAACTCCAAAAAATTAGTGGCATTTGGACTTTGTTTGGTACTGGTATTCAGCAAAACCAAAAACAAGCGAAAAACAACAACTGGCACTGGGCACTAAGTTAATATGTTAGTCCCAAAAAATGATATATAATTGCTTGTAAAGGTATATAAAACACCCATGATCGATACTAAAATAGCGTGGAACAATCAAAAATTATAGATACATTGGAGACGTATCAGGAGTCAGCAGCTTGAAGGTCACCATGAAGCCTATCTTGATCTGATGGACGGCAGCGAAGGTGGCCCAACCCTAATCGAGGGTGACCCTGCCATTCAATAGCTATACAGTGATCCTCCAGGAGCAGCCGGTGTTCATCTTCAGCTTGAACTCCTGCGGCACGGACATGAACTGCTTCATGAAGTCCAACGGCATAATTATGGCCTCGAGCTGAGGGGCCATGATCACCTTGCAAGCTGGTTGGCACGCCCACCTCATGGTAATGGTCGTAGTTCCATCGCTTGTTGTAGGGGGGCTCCTCCGGCAGGTCTTCGTCCGTGGTCGGGCTCTTGACGGGCATCACCTCGGCGGGCATCACCTCTGAGGGCAGCATCACGTCCTTGCCCTTGGCCACCACCTCCTTTCCCTTGTTCTCCGTGTCGAGCTGCATTATGAAGTGGTTCAAAGGTTGGGTTAGGATCTGCATTATGAACCTTGCAATATCGCCATTAAAACCTATGCTCGTGTGCCCCTTTATTTACCCACCCTGAGGGTCACCACTTACACACCGCCTCTATGTCCCTCACTCTACCTCTAACCCAATGCCATGAACCCCAACCCCAACCCCTTCCTTTTGGGCATTGGATGGAGAGCTTTCTTCCTAGGGTGCTCATTGGGTGACCGCAACAAGTTTGAGAACACCATGAAAGTGTGCTCAAATTTCAACAGCTTGGAAGATCTGCACAAAGAGTCAGGCATTGTGTTGAAGAAGGCGATGCCGAAGGAGTCGAAGACACTGATTCCTGACCCAGCGAAGGGCGCTATGTCAGTCGACATACTTCGCTGGGCCATGAATCAGGTTGAATCCGATGATGCTGGGCAAAGGGCGAAGTGGGCCAAGTACAGACAGTACCGGCATCCTCATGACCATCGTGCCAGCGTGTACTTCACCACAAATATTGTGCCTATGGAATGGAAGAAGAGGATGTGGTGGTGATGATTGTGAGGGCACCGGAGCCAGGAAACCGAAGCATGCCAATCAAGGTGCACTCTGGCGAGGAAGAAGAGACGATGGTGTAGGAGAAGACCAAATCTAAGGCCACCCGCCGCTCCAATCGCCTCTAGAATCCCCGAGGCTAAGATCTGTGCGTACTATGTAAGATGAACCCTAATCCCCATTCCTATTGTACTAAATCTGGATCGGGAACCTCATATCTACCGATAGTCATGACGATGCTATGATCACTTGTATGGTGTTTACCCCGATTCCGTGTTCCCCTAACGCGGATCGAATCTAAACTCGAATTGAATACGAAGTAGTAGGCGAGGAGGGGGAAATAGCTTACCGCCACTGCCGAAGTGCTGCTGCTGATGCCGATGAAGGTGGTCGGAGGTCGACTTGCTGTTCTCTGATCTGTTGCATGTTGCCGCCATCGATGAGAGTGTGGAGAGGGAAGGGGGGATAGAGCAGTGAAGGAAGGTGAGGGTAATAATTGCCGGCGCTTCGGGAAGCAC
This sequence comes from Triticum aestivum, assembly GCF_018294505.1. Lineage (NCBI taxonomy): Eukaryota > Viridiplantae > Streptophyta > Magnoliopsida > Poales > Poaceae > Triticum > Triticum aestivum. The sequence continues at coordinate 484,352,310 of NC_057810.1, read as the reverse complement.
CGCGGCTTCTCAAGGGTGGCTCCTCGCGTGCAGCCCCCGCCACCCACGTGCCTTGCTCGGATCTGCCGATTCGAGAGTGCCTCGCAAGACAGGCCCAAAGGTGCTTTAAACTTCGTGCGATGTAGGCCCAATAGTGTATGCTGGCAACCAAACAACCCAGTTTCTTCCCACACGGGCCTGGTTGGACCTTATGCGGGCAACCAAACTAGTCCCTAGTCTATCCCAGTATCAAATCCCCGCTAGCATCGTTTTTTCGCTACAGTGGGCCGGCCTGATACTGTAGCGCCGGACGCGAGAGTTCCCTCTTGTCTCGCTTAATGCGAGATATAGACGCCGCGCTCGTACAGACACCTCCTGAGGTGGAATAGTTGCCAACCATTAGCGTCCTAGATTTGTCAAGTTTCATCTTAATGGATTTCCCAAAAAGCATAATAATAGTTTCATGCTATACAGGCCCGGTCCTGAGGGGGGGCAGTAGGGGCGGCCGCCCCGGGCCCCCACTATCTAGGGACCCCCTCCCCAGGTACGTATGCACTAGCCCGTGGCCCATCCACGCTGCATGCGAACTCTCAGCTCAAAAGGAAAAAAATAAACACATAGGTAGCTCACGACTCCAGGACATCGAGCGCTCCTTTCTCTTCCCAGTTTCAATCGCTATGATTTCTTTTGACGCTACAATCCCTAATTCCTTTCTGCTCTACCACCGGGCCCTGTGGCTTCGATCCACCACGTGCCGACGCCGACGAACTCCGCTCTCCGGACTCCAGCCTCCACGCGCAGGGCACATAGGCGAACGCACAACCAGACTGCATCAACGAGCGACTCCTGCTAGATGACAGTCCACTCCACATCGCGCTAGCGCCGAATCACCGAGAAACGGACATGAAACCGAGGTACGTCATATGATATTAAGAAATTCAACCGAGGTACAAGTTAGTCAATGTACTTGCAAATTCAACCACTTCAGTCAAAAACAATAAAACTAATGATGAAACGCTTGGATTTTAGTTGATGGTACCATGATAGATTTTTAAAGTTGAAAGTTCTTAGATTTGATTGAAATATCTTCATAGGAAGTTTTGTAGGATTTTTGTCACACATTTTTTCCACTTGATTTGAGTTTAGAACTCATACAAATTGTCTTATGTGATTGTATGTGTATTCACTCAAATTGTGAGAAACGAGAGAGAGAAAGAGATGTTTATGCGGCACACTTTATTCATTCATCATCGGGAGAATTTATACAAGGTGTGGCAGTAACAGAATCGGCTAACGAGAGCCCTAGCGAGCAGGAGATCGTGCAAGAGATGGGCACGTCGATCCTGGAGACTCGGTCGCGTACGTGCTAGCTAACGGCAGCCATGTTGGGCTGGCGTGGGAGCCAAGTTGGGCCGCGATGATAGGCTATGTACAAGGCCTGTTTCAACACCCCCACTCCCCCCCCCCCCCCCCCCCCAGTCGAAGCCTCGCCATTGGAGATGCAGAGACTGGAACAGAAGTCCCAGAACACCGACGGCGGGAGCCTTTTGGTCATGACGTCGGCGAGCTGTTGGGCGGTGGGAACATGGATGACGGGGACGTCACCGAGGGCCACCTTCTCGTGGACGAAGTGGATGTCGAGCTTGATGTGCTTGGTGCGGCGGTGATGAACTGGGTTGGCAGAGAGATACACCGCGGAGACATTGTCGCAGTAGACCATTGTAGCCTTGGAAACGCCGCGGTGTAGCTCCGTCAAGACCTGCCGCAGCCAAGAGCACTCCACAACCGCGTTGGCGACGGCGCGGTACTCGGCCTCCGCACTGAAGCGAGACACGGTGGGCTGGCGTTTAGACGACCAGGACACCAGCGAGGGCCCCATGTAGATGCAGTAACCGGAGGTGGAACGACGCGTGTCGGGGCAGCCGGCCCAGTCGACGTCGGAGTACGCAACGATGTCCAGCGACGGCGAGGCACCAAGGGTGAGCCCGAGCGAAGGTGTCCCGCGGACGTACCGCAGAATCCTTTTCACCAAGGTCCAATGCACGTCGCACGGGGTGTGCATATGCAGGCAGACTTGCTGCACCGCGTACTGGAGATCGGGACGCGTGAGCGTCAGGTACTGGAGCCCGCCGACCACACTGCAGTAGAAGGAGGTGTCGGCAAAGGGCACGCCAGCTTGGCCGGAAAGCTTGCCCGTGGTGTCAATCGGAGTGGAGGCAGCCTTGCAGTTGGCCATGCCAGCGCGGTCCAGCAGCTCGAGGGCATACTTGCGCTGATAGAGGAAGAAGCTGTCGGGACGGCGCGTGACCTCAACGCCCAAAAAGTAGTGGAGCGCGCCGAGGTCATTCAGGGAAAACTCGTGCTGGAGAAGCCCGACGAAGTGGCGAAGAAGAGTGTCGGAGGAGGCAGCCAAGACAATGTCATCGACGTACAGAAGAAGATACGCCATGTCGTTGCCACGTTTGTAGACGAAGAGCGACGCGTCAGACCGGGTGATGACAAAGCTGATCTGCACCAAGAACGCGGCTATCCGCTGGTACCAGGCACGCGATGCCTGCTTGAGGCCGTAGAGGGAGCGCGAGAGCAGGCAGACGTCGTCGGGGCACGCCGGGTCGACGAAGTCGGCTGGCTGTTCGCAAAACACCTGCTCCGTCAGGTGGCCATGCAGGAAGGCATTCGAGACGTCGAGTTGGTGAAAAACCCAACGGCGTGAGATGGCGAGCTGGAGGATGCAACGGATGGTGCCTGGCTTGACGACCGGCGCAAAAGTCTCGGTGAAGTCGAGACCGGCGCGTTGCCGAAAACAGCGAAAAACCCAGCGGGCTTTGTACTGGTCGAGGGAGCCGTCGGGACGAAGTTTGTGGCGGAACACCCACTTCCCACTGATCACATGAGCTCGAGGAGGGCGGGGAACGAGGTGCCACGTGCGATTCCGCAGTAGCGCATCATACTCCGCTTGCATCGCGGTGCGCCAGTGGGGGTCCTGGAGCGCCGAGTGAACGGACAACAGGAGCGGCGAGGGCGCGGTCGTGGCAGCCGCACAGACGTACTCGTTGGAGGAGTACTTCCGGCTGGGACGTGACGATGCCGGAGCCTGGAGGAGCTGCGAGAGGGGCGACCTCGGGGCCACCAAGCACCGAGTCGCCAAGCGCAGACGATGGCGAGGTCGGGCCGGGCGAGGGCGAAGCCGGGTCGGTGGAGGCCGCGGTGTCAGCAGTTGCTGACGAAGAGGAAGTAGCGACGACGCCTTGGCCTGACGAAGATGCCCGCGCACCACTAGAGTCGGGCGAGGGAGCGCCAGCCTGCAGCGCAGGGCGGGCGGCGGGGGCGCCGTGGGCAGACGGCGCCGCTGCGTGAATGGCGCGACGAGCCCCGCGGGCAGGACCGCCAGGAGGCCGAGCGGGCACATCCGGTAGGATGAGCACGGGCGGCCGGCGCGGGGCGTCTGCTGGTGGAGTCGATGACGCGAAGACCTTCTTGATGGAAAAGACAGATTCATCAAAGCATACATGCCTGGAGATGATGACGCGCCCAGATTCCGGATCGTAACAACGAAAACCCTTGGTATTGGAAGGGTATCCGAAGAATACGCAGGGAACGGATCGGGGGGGCCCGTTTGTGTGGAGAGGTGGCGAGGAGATTAGGGTAACAGAGGCACCCGAACACCCGAAGATCGTCGTAGGCACCCGAACACCCGAAGATCGTCGTAGGAGGGGGGATGACCAAAGAAGAGGTGGTGGGGGGAGAAGTTTCCACGTGCACGGCAGGGGCGAACGTTGAGAGTGCGGGTGGCTGTGGAGAGCGCCTCAGGCCAGAACCGAAGCGGAACGCCAGCATGGAGAAGGAGAGCGCGGACGCTGTCGTTGAGGGTGTGGAGGACACGCTCCGCACGCCCATTTTGCTGCGAGGTATATGGGCAGGTGAGGCGGAGGATGGCGTCGTGCGCGGTGAGCAGAGAGTGCATGCCGTGGTTGTCGAATTCGCGCCCGTTGTCGGTCTGGAGACCGAGGATGGGGCGAGAGAACTGCGTGTGTACAAAGGCAAAGAACGTGGTGAGGGAGGTGATCACGTCCGATTTGCAACGCAGGGGGAAAGTCCAGACAAAATGCGAAAAATCGTCAAGAACCACCAAGTAATATTGGAAACAGAATTATTAATAATTGGAGAGGACCATACATCACAATGTAACAATTCAAAAGGAAAACTAGAAACATGATGTGAATCGGGAAAGAGGAGGCGAGTGCTCTTGCCCAAGCGACAAGCGGAGCAGGAGTGTTTCGCACTCTTATTACATTGAAAGAAAGAACTACGAAGAAGCTGATGCATGGTCGAGGTGCCGGGGTGCCCTAAGCGCACATGCCAGAGATCAACACAGGCAGTGAGAGCGACGGGCGCGCGGCCAGGGAGCGACGACTGTAGTGGATAGAGATCTCCGTGGCTATTACATTGGAGCAGCACCATCTTGGTCCGCAAATCCTTAATAGAAAAACCAAAAGCGTCAAATTCAACCATGACAGGGTTTTGGCGAGTAAGAGCACGAATAGAGACAAGGTTAGTAATCAAATGAGGAGAGACAAGAACATCATATAGATGAATGGGAGAATGTGGGGAGGGGAGGGAGAAATCACCGTGGTGTGTGAATGGAAAGGAAGATCCATCACCCACCACAATGCGGACATGAGTAGAGTAGGGTTGGGAATGAGAGAGAATACCAGGGTGGCTAGCCATGTGGGAGGAGGCCCCTGTATCCATGAACCACTCGCCATTGCCGGTGTAGTTTGCCGGCGAGGGAGCTTGATGCAGGGCCGCGAGAAGAGCAAGGTCCTAGGAGGTTGATGCCTCGGCGTGGTTGCCGAGCCAAGCTGTAGGGGCATGGGGGGCCATGCGTTGGGTGGTGGAGTCGGGTAGCCGCCGGGCTGGGACGCGGCCAGCAGCACCTGATGGCCGGCAGGGCGCGCCCCGAGGATGCCAGGATGGGGAGCGCGCATTGGTGGCATGGCCCAGGCGTGGACGACGCCAGTCCAGGGGTTCCCCCCCCCCCCCCCCCCCCCCCCCCCCAAACCAGGGCGCAGGGGCAGGAGCCGGTGACGCGGGAGGACGCCAGGCAGGAGCCTGGCAGGTGGCGCAGGCACGGTCGTCGGACCCCCGCTTCTTCTTGCGGGTGGGGCCTGACGGAGAGGCCGCGGGCGGGGCTGCTTGAGGCGCCGAGGGCGCGGTCTGGGTGCGCTGCAGCGCGGACTGCCGCATCCGCCGCTCCTCGAGGCGCAGGTAGTTGAAAGTGCGCACGAACGTCGGCTCGGTGAGGAGGTTGAGGTTGGAGTTGGCGTAGTCCGGACCGAGCCCGCGGATCAGATTGGTGAGCATGGTGGCGTCGGAGATGAGAGCGCCCATGTTGCGGAGCTCGTCCGTGAGCACCTTAAGGCGCAGGCAGTAGTCGAAGAGCCACATGCCCTCCTGGGAAAGGCTGTAGAACTCGATGGTCAGAAGTACCTGGCGCTGCAGCTGGTTGTCGAGCAACAGCTGGCAGATGGAGGTCCAGACGCCCAGCACCTAGTCGTCGTCGCGGATCACGTGCGAGATGATCTCGCGGCTGACCATGCGGTAGAGCCACTTGACGATGGTGGCATCCACCGCCATCCAGTTGGCGTCGTCGTGCATGGCACGAGCGTCAACCAAGCAGTCGACGTGATCCTGAATCTGGAATTCACGGAACATCAACGAGAAGTACGTGCACCGGGTGGAAAAGGAGGGGGTGTGGAGATCCAAGACCATGGGAACATGGTCCTGGATATGGGAGAAGGCGAAGGCTGGCAGCGGAGGTGGGCTCAAGGACGGCAAAGGGATTGACCTCGCCGGAGAGGGAGGAGTGGTGAGACGCCATGGCCAGCGAGAGGGGAGCGGAAGCGTGGATGATCAGTAGAGAATAACTAATACCATGTGAGAAACGAGAGAGAGAGAGAGATGTTTATGCGGCATACTTTATTCATTCATCATCAGGAGAATTTATACAAGGTGCGGCAGTAACAGAATCGGCTAACAAGAGCCCTAGCGAGCAGGAGATCATGCGAGAGATGGGCACGTCGATCCTGGAGACTCGGTCGCGTACGTGCTAGCTAACGGCAGCCATGTTGGGCTGGCGTGGGAGCCATGATGGGCTATGTACAAGGCCTGTTTCAACACATTGCAAGTTAAAGTGCTCTGGATTTGAAATTAGAAAGTTACTATGTCAATATTATACATGTCCTATTTTCGTCTTCATGCATTGTCTAATCCATCCTTCTAAAAGAACTATCTTCCTTTTGAAAATTTACTCACGAATTAACCGCAAGATGTCGTCGCACAGTCTATACTTTTTTTGGAACGAAGACGCACGCAGCGTCCGGCTTTAAATTAATAAAGCCCCAAGGCAGCATCCACAAACGGTTCCGAACCTTACAAACCATAATAACAACAGTTCCACGGGCTCAACGTCCCAGCAATGCAAAGTTGCAACTAGCTAGTAAGCATAACATACATAAACGCTCGGCAAATCATAAGGTAACTCAAAAGACTCAAGCTTGTACTCCTTGATGCCTCGCTTTCACCGTGCACAGCTTGATCTGCTCCAAGATCTCGATCATATGGTCCTCGTCATGCTGCTTCCCCAATGGCGCCCAAGCCTGTAAGAAAATGTGGCATTTCAAGAGAATATCAGCTGGGTAAGCAGGGAACTTGTGTTCACTTGTAATTTTGTTTCGCACCGCCCAAATCGACCATAACAGCGCCCCTACGCTACGCCACAACAACCTCACATTGGCACCCCTATGTGCCTTCGGCAAGTTTAGTAAGTCCTCACTAGTTTGCGGGTTCCAATTCTGTTTGAAAGTCTCCCTAACCGTGCTCCACGAAAATCTAGCTAAACAGCACCCGAAGAAAACGTGGTTAGCATCTTCCTCGTGGCCGCAAATGGTGCAAGTCCTGTTCGCCGGTCCATTCCTCTTGGCCACATTATCAGATGTAGGAAGGCGATTGCGAAACAATTGCCACAGGAAATTTTTGATCTTGAGGGGAATACCAACCTTCCATAGCCCCCTAGCCATATCTAGCACATTCCCCTCCGTCAGCTTCTCATATAAGGACTTGACCGAGAATTTTCGGGAAGCCGTGAGCTTCTAGGTGATCTCGTCCCTTTCCTGGCTCAGAGTCTGTCCCTCAAGGTCGGCTACGAGAGTGTTCCAGGAAGCGGCCTCGCCAGCCTCCAGCGTCCTGTAAAAGCAGATCGCTGGAGGGTGAACCCTAAGGGCGTCGGCGACCGTGATGTTAGTGTCAGTGGCCAGTTGATACAGCTCCGGGTGGGATTGCCACGACGGGGATTGACCCCACCAGTAGTCGAGCCAAAACCGCGTGGATGAGCCGCTATGCACGTGAAACTTGGCACCCACCGTAAAGGTCGGTCTCACCGCTTGGTTCCCGTTCCAAAATGACGATCCCTTCGACTTAGCCTTGAAAAGATTTCCGTCCGGGAAATATTTAGCCTGAAGGATATCCGCCCAGAGACCCGTTTTGGGCAAGGTGCCACCACCATTTGGTGAGCAGGGCAACATTCATGAGCTTAGAGTTCGTGATCCCCAAACCACCGAACTTTTTTGGTCTGCACACCGCAGCCCATTTCACCAAATGATACTTGCGTTTCATCTCAGTTCCTTCCCAAAAGAACCTGGACCGCGGGGTGTCAAGTTTGGAATGGACCCCGTCCGCAAGTAGGAACATTCCCATCGTAAAGAGGGGGAGGGAGGACAGGCTAGAATTGGTCAAAATCAGCCTTGCTGCTGATGACATAAACCTTCCTCGCCACAGGCTAACCCGATTAGCGACTTTGCCGTATAGCGGCTCCCATTCAGCTATGGTCAAATTCTTATGTGAAATTGGGAGTCCTAGGTATTTGATTGGGAATTTCCCAATCTTGCAATTAAGCAAATTGGCAATCCGCGCACTGTCATGATCCTCCATCTCAATGGTGATCACCTCGCTTTTTTGGAAATTGATCTTAAGCCTCGACAAGATCTCAAAAGCAAGCAGCAGAAGCTTGATCGACGCTATACTATGATCGTTAGGTTCGAACATAAGCATCGTGTCATCTGCGTATTGAAGGTGGGTGACACCGCCAGGTATGAGGTGGGTGATTAGCCCTCTAATCTGCCTCGCTTCCCTGGCCTTTTTAATCAATGCAGCTAGGGCATCCGCAACAAAATTGAAGATTAGTGGTGAGCTCGGGTCTCCCTGCCGCAGGCCAGCTTGTTGCGGAAGAATTTGCCCATTGTACCGTTGATGGTAACCGTCTTGTGCCCGCTACACACGAGGTGCATGATTCGGTGGACGAAACCCGCATCAAAACCCTTCTTGATGAGGACCTCACGCACGAACTCCCTGTTCACGCGGTCATAGGCTTTCTCAAAGTACAACTTGAGAAGAACACCACGCGCTTTGGTGCGCTTAAGCTCGTGAACTATTTCTAGAAGCGCTAAGGGGCCTTCTAAAATGTTACGGTGTTTGAGGAGGCCGGTCTGACTAGGACTAATCACACCTTGAGCCACCGGAGACAATCGAGAAGCATAGGCTTTCGCACAAATCTTGAAAGGCACGTTGATCAGCGTGATCGGCCTAAAAAGTTTGATGTCATCGGCCCCTTTCACCTTAGGGATCAAGCTAATAGCCCCGTAGTTAAGCCGCGACAGGTCTACCGTACCTAATGCAAAAGCGTTCACGATCTCATAGAAAATATGCTTGAGATGAGGCCAAAATTTCTTGAAAAATTCCACCGGCCATCCGTCCGGACCCGGAGCTGTGTCGGTTTTCATGTCATTTAGAGCTTTGTCGATTTCCTCCGGAAGGAAAGAGAGCACGAGCCCTTCGTTCTCCTCCTGCGATACCCGTTCCGTTGGGTCCCACAAATCCTCACGGAGGCAAAGAGCTTTTTCTTTGGCCATCCACAAAAGGCCTATGAAAAACTCATAAATGTGAGCCACTATGTGTTCGTTGGTTAACAGAAGGCCGTTGTCAGATTGGAACCGCAGGATAGTACTCTTGCGCTTTCTACCGTTGGCAAACGCGTGAAAGCACCCTGTGTTAGCATCTCCTTTAGTAACCCACTTGACGCCGCTCCTACGGCGCCAATATTCCTCCTCCGCACGCAGAATAGCTAGGACTTTGTTTTCTAAATCGTATCTATGAGCCCATTCTCCCTCCGAGAAAGTCCGGCGATCTGCCCACTCTATACATACGAAGGACATGCTTCCCTCTAGCATAAAGAGGCCCCTGAGTTTTAGTTTCGCTCCGGGCCCCCAAAATACCAGGACCGGCCCTGGTGCTATGGAATGTCAACACCATGATGAGTATATGGAACTTTGCCGTGAGACTTTGATAAAAGCAGGACCGCACAATTCTGATGTCAAATCGAGACAGTCCACCTACATGACTTAGAGCGCATACCTATTTCCTTCCAGCTTCACACATCGTCTCATATCCCTGAACCGGCACAACCTTCTTTCCTCCTATCTTTTTTGAGCTTCAGTTGGACGGTAGAAGATGACAGGAGCAGGTTGGTGCTCCATCCGCTGTCACTGAATGTCCCGCACGTCATCTGAACGATGTTCCGATATGTTTCTTTATTCTAACTTAAGCGTACCACTACCAGGATGGTCTTCGATCTAAAGGAAGGGTGATCTCTGCTCGTGCAGATGTGCTAGCTCACACCTTTACGCCTGCTGTAAAAGAAAACTTGTACAGTTTCTCCGATGTATTGTGCATTGCTGAACAGATAAAATCTCGTGACATCATACGCATTTTGCACAAGACCATCGACGGAAAAACTGGCCAGATGCCATCACCAATCTTCATGGATTCCCAACCAAAACCATGGATCAGAAAAGACTTGTTCATGACAAGAACAACACGTACGTACGGCCCCGTCTTTGTGCAACTTTCTAAACTTTCTAGATGGATTCCCTTATTTCCCTCTGATAAGAGCGTCGGGTCGAGTGCTCTGTCTCAACTCTAAATCGACCGCGCGATTTTCTCCGGCCCCATAGCACACTTGGCGCGTCCCTTGGTTCCACTCCCCTTCCACCTCAACGTTGTTTTATAATACCATCTCACCTGTGCCATCGTCCATGGCGTTGGCTGCAGCTGGGGAGTGGTGGGAGGCAGCGAAGGCGACCATCGCGGCGTACACAGGACTGCCGCCGGAGGCGTTCACCGCGGTTGTTGCGGTGATCGCCGTGCTTTACGTCTCCGGCTTATTCACGCGGCCAGCGCCGTCGCCGCCGATAAGGAGGGAGGCGGAGGACGAGAGGACGCTCGAGCCGCTGCCGCCACCGGTGCAGCTTGGTGAGGTGACGGAGAAGGAGCTGGGGATTTATGATGGGTCCGACCCCAAGAAGCCGCTCCTCATGGCCATCAAGGGGCAAATTTATGATGTCACGCAGAGCAGGTACAGGTTCTCTCTCTCGTATAGCCATGGAATTTCAGGACTACTTCAGTTATCTCTTCGTCTTCCCTACAAATAAGAACACCTGCGTTTCCTGAGAAACTGAAAAGGAAAAGCTTTTTAATTCTTTATATGCGTCAGAGAAAGAGTACGGGTCAACAATTTAAATTATCAATATCTGCAAATTGTCATGAGAAGTTTTTTTTTTTTGCGAAATAAATTGTCATGAGAAGTTAAAAAGGGAGAATTTGTCAACCGGGACTGAAAGGAGAATTTTGTTATTTGGCATTGGAGTTTAATCATTATATAAGGATGCCACATTCCCCCCAAACTTTTTATAAAGAGTTCTCCTTGTTTTTGTTTACGTCGTTTCACATCATTCTCTTCTATGTCTACTGAACTTCCATAGAGTTTGACGCGCTCAATTAGAAACGAAAAGACTAACGCCCACATGTGTGGGCGTCTGGCAACTCGCCCACACGCATGGATCCTTGTCCAACTAATTCTGCACGAATCTTGGCACGTTCTAGCAGTTTTTGTGTGTCACGTAGGACTGGGCTGATGTGTGGGCATTCATCCGGTCGCCCACACGTCTTTTTTCACTACACGGAGGACTGGTGTGTGGGTGTTTAGCAATTCGCTCACACACCAGTTTTCACGCACGCAGAGGGGCTGGTGTGTGGGCGTTTATCATTTCGCCCACACACCCGTCTCCTCGCCCACACCCAAAGCTGTCAGTTGCCATGCGTTTTTGCAGGGTACATGGCAACTGTTCTAGCTTTGCTTGTAAGCAGATGGCAATTCTTTTTTACCCGAGTTGCCATGTATTTTTGCATGATACATGGCAACTGCCTTAGCGTGCACATAAGCAGATGGCAACTCTTTCTTTTACATGGCAACTGCCCTAACGTGCTTGTGAGCACATCGCAACTCTCTTTTTTATCCGAACATGTTTTTTTGCCATGCTTGTTTTGTAGTGCTACATGGCAACTGCCTAGTGTTAGTAGGTGGCAACTTATAAAGTTTTTGAAATCATGACAACTGCAGTAGACCAGACCATACATGGCAACTGCAGTTGAGCAACCATGGCAACTGTAGTTGTCCGACATGGCAACTGTAGTTCAGCGACATGGCAACTGCAGTTAAATGAACATGGAAGAGGGTCCAGACCATGGCAACTGTGGGGACGCATGGTGACTGTCACGCGGGACGTGCGGGACCATAAGGTAGGTGATGAGGATATGTACCTAGGGTAGGGTCATAGACCTATCTAGGGTACCATGCCCAAGGACATCCTTAGACGAAGCTACCTTCCAGTCGACCAAGAGAAACTTCACTCGACTGGCTAGAAGACACTCGACAAACCTGAAGACACTCGACCATCAAGACCCACTCGACCATCAGGAGTTCAGGATCTACTCTGCATCCAAACGGTCTGTAATTAAGTAGTCTTAATGGTCATGATGACACTTTAAGTAGGGTGTTACCAGTAACTCCCGGCCTTAATGTACTTTAATCCTCTGCTACATGAGAGGGCTGGGGTCCTGGCGTCCTCTATATAAGCCACCCCCCTCCACTGGTAGAAGGGTTCGCACCCCTGTAACTCATATACACAGAAATCAGTCGACCGCCTCCGGGCTCCGAGACGTAGGGCTGTTACTTCCTCCGAGAAGGGCCTGAACTCGCTAAACACTCGTGTGTACAACTACTCCATAGCTAGGATCTTGCCTCTCCATATCTACCCCCCATTCTACTGTCAGACTTAGAACCACGACAGTTGGCGCCCACCGTGGGGCAGGTGTCTTAGCGACTTTTTTGGAGAAGTTGCAATTTGTTCGATCGCCTTCATCACGGTTTCCGGCGGAGCTCTGGTCGAGGGCCACGAGATCCGTCTCGGTGCGCTCACTTTCATCGCAGACGACTCCGCTTGGCTCCTGGAGGCACCACTCGACATCGACGCGCTCCCGTCCGCGGGGCGACGCACTTTCGGGCGTGTGTCCGCGGCGTCTTGCTGCGGCAGCTGTCGACCCCGTACCGGTCGACTCCTGCGCCGTCCTCCCTCCCTGTCTCCCGCCAGCGCAAGCGCTCCGGTCGGTCGAGGCTCCAGCGTTGGGTGAGACACGCGGTGGCTCTCCAATCGGCCACCACCCAAGTCGCGGCGATTGAGCCCGACAAATCTCTCTACGGCCTGTTCAACCTGTCGACTGGCTCCGTAGAGACTGCATCCGAGTGCGATAGCAGTGATCCAGCGGCGGAGGTCCTGATGGTCAACGGGCCCCGTAGTCCTCCCGGTTTCCCCCGCGGCGACGGGATGGACGACGAGGATGACCCTGCTCAAGCCCATGAAGAGTACCAACCCGAGCCGCTCACTTCCCAGCAGAGGGAAGAACTTCGCCGCCGGAACATGGATGCCCTGCATACTCCCATTGCAGGAGAAATTCCTGAGGCTCGTGCCCTGGAAGAGGCGCGTTTAGCCAACCTGGCTGAACGCACTCGACTGGAGAACCTCCAGCGAGCACTCAACGAGCGTGCACGTCAACGAGTGACCAACTCCAACCGACGTCAGCTCTTTCCGCAACCAACTCAGGTATATCGAACCCCAATTCAGAATTTGGCAGCTGCAGCCCGCATAGCAGAGTCAATTCAGCCCTCTCAGTCAGAGGCTGGAAGAGGCTTGATGCAGATTAGAGATTTGCTCCGGGCGGCAGGAGATCAGAATTCAGTTGTGTCACAGTCGCGCAACAGGATTCACAGTCGATCCGTCGCTGCAAATACTGTTCAGTCAGCTCACAGTCCAAGGTCGCCTCTGAGGCGCATGGGACGTGAAGGCCCGCGGGACCACTATGATGATCGATTTGATCGTGATGACAGGCCTCGAGTGCCCACTCCTCCTCCGAGAAGTGGGTCTAACGCCCATCGGTACCAAGATGACAGACGCCAGCTCAGTGTTGGGCGGAGAGCTCCAGTCGACCCCAGAAAGCCAGGCTTTGACGCTAGATCCATCATCGTGCAAGGTTTTGTCGACCGAAACAGAGCTCATAGAGGTAGTCATGACAGAGATGTGCCCACAAGCAGCCGAGTCCACGTTTCAGGTCCAGAATGTTTTAGCAGAGCGATCAGAGCCGCAGTGATACCCCCCAACTTCAGGTTGGCGACTGGGGTGAGTAAGTTCACTGGAGAGTCTAAGCCTGAAACTTGGCTCGAAGACTACCGAGTGGCTGTTCAGATTGGTGGCGGTAATGATGAGGTGGCCATGAAACATTTGCCACTTATGCTAGAGGGTTCGGCCAGGGCGTGGTTGAATCAGTTAGCTCCTAGCAGCATTTACACTTGGGAAGATCTTTCTCGAGTGTTCGTCAGGACGTTTGAGGGAACTTGCAAGCGACCTGCCGGATTGACTGAGCTGCAAGTTTGTGTACAAAAGTCGAGTGAAACACTGAGGGATTACATCCAGAGGTGGATCACTTTACATCATACTGTAGAGAATGTGTCAGACCATCAAGCGGTTTGCGCCTTCAAAGATGGCGTCAAGAACAGAGAGTTGAGCCTGAAGTTTGGTCGAATTGGAGATATGACCCTGAGTCGGATGATGGAAATAGCCACCAAGTACGCCAACGGCGAAGAAGAGGACCGACTCCGGAGTGGCAAGTACAAGCCGAGTCAGTCGGATAAAGGAAACTCCAGTCGGAAGCAAAAGCGGAAGGCCGAGCCAGCAGCGCCTGGAGAGGCTCTGGCCGTGACTCAGGGCAAATTCAAAGGGAAGCCCAAAGGATCTTGGAACCCCAAGAAGGTAAAAGATAAGGAAGGTAATGATGTGATGGATCTTCCATGTCATATTCACACGAAGAAAGACGAAGAGGGTAACTTCATCTACCCAAAGCATACCACTCGCCAGTGCCGGCTTTTAATCCAGCAGTTTCAAGGGAAACAGCCGAAGGATAAAGAGAAGGAGTCGGACAAGGCTGAAGACAAGAAGGACAGTGATGGAGAGTACCCTCATGTCAACTCCACTCTGATGATTTTTGCTGATGTAGAGAGCAAAAGTCGACTGAAAGTGATCAACCGTGAGGTCAATATGGTCGCCCCGGTGACACCAAACTATCTGAGATGGTCGCAAACTCCCATTACTTTCGACCAGTCTGACCATCCTACTCACATTGCCACCCCTGGGAGGCAAGTTCTGGTGGTTGACTCGGTCGTCGAAGGCACTCGACTGACGAAGGTATTGATGGATGGCGGCAGCGGGTTGAATATACTGTATGCGGAGACACTCAAGGGAATGGGCATTCCGATGTCCAGACTCAGTTCCAGCAACATGAGTTTTCACGGAGTCATCCTAGGAAAGAAGGCCGAGTCACTCGGCCAAATAGCTCTGGATGTGGTGTTCGGCGACTCGAAACATTTCCGCAAAGAGAAGCTGACATTCGAAGTCGTGGATTTCCAGAGCGCCTACCACGCCATTTTGGGAAGACCAGCCTACGCCCGCTTCATGGCTCGACCATGCTATGTGTACCTCAAGTTAAAGATGCCTGGCCCCAAAGGCATGATCACCATCACTGGCAACCGAAAGAAAGCGGAAGAGTGTTTTCAGAAAGGCTCAAAGATTGCGGATGACCAGATAACAGTGGTAGATCTAGAGGGATACAAGAAGAATGCAGATCCGAGTGATTTACTGCGGGCCAAGAAGCCCGCCACAGAGTCAGCGTTTCAGTCGTCCGGTGAGACGAAGCCAGTTCATATCCACCCGACTGACCCCAATGCAGCTCCGACCCATATTTCCACAACACTCGACTCTAAATAGGAAGAAGCGCTCATCCAGTTCCTCCGTGAGAACTGGGACATCTTCGCATGGAAGCCAGCTCACATGCCGGGTGTTCCCAGGGGACTGGCTGAGCATCGCCTTAGAGTCGATTCAAAAGCAAAACCTGTTAAGGAACATCTTCGACGGTCCGCCAGAAGAAAAAAGCCATTGGCGAGGAGGTGGCTCGGCTCCTTGCAGCAGAGTTCATCCGAGAGATATACCACTCCGAGTGGCTCGCCAATGTCGTCATGGTTCCCAAAAAGGAGAATTCCCTTCATATGTGCATTGATTTCAAACATATCAATCGGGCCTGCCCGAAAGATCATTTTCCTCTCCCTCGCATTGACCAAATTATCGACTCGACTGCAGGATGCGAGAGATTGTCTTTTCTAGATGCTTATTCCGAGTATCATCAGATCCGTCTGTATGGGCCCGACGAAATCAAAACAGCTTTCATCACTCCATTCGGATGCTTCTGCTATATCACCATGCCATTCGGCCTCAAGAATGTCGGAGCCACGTTCATGAGAATGATTCAAAAGTGTTTACTCACTCAAATCAGTCGGAATGTGGAAGCATACATGGATGATATCGTGATCAAGTCGCGAAAGGGTTCTGACCTGTTGACTGACTTAGCTGAAACATTTGCCAATCTTAGGAGGTATGATATCAAGCTCAATCCATCAAAGTGCACATTCGGAGTACCTGGCGGAAAGTTACTCGGTTTTCTCGTTTCCGAACGAGGAATCGATGCTAACCCAGAAAAAGTTGGTACCATACTCTGAATGAAGCACCCTGTGCGTGTGCACGACGTCCAGAAGCTTACTGGATGCTTGGCCGCGTTAAGTCGATTCATCTCTCGCCTCGGTGAAAAGGCGTTGCCTCTTTACCGACTGATGAAGAAGGCAGACAAGTTCGAGTGGACTCCAGAAGCTGATGCAGCGTTTGCCGAGCTAAAAACTCTGCTCTCCACCCAGCCGGTGCTTGCTGCTCCAATCAGCAAAGAGCCTCTGTTGCTTTATATTGCAGCCACAGGACAAGTCGTCAGTACAGTACTTACGGTCGAGCGGGAAGAAGAAGGGAAAGCCTTCAAAGTTCAGCGCCCAGTGTATTATCTCTCTGAAGTTTTGACCCCATCAAAGCAAAGATATCCTCATTATCAGAAGCTCGTATATGGGATCTACATGACCATGAAGAAGGTTGCTCATTATTTCTCTGATCATGACACTACAGTCGTCAGCGACGCACCATTGTCAGAAATTCTGCACAACAGAGATGCAACTGGTCGAGTGGCTAAATGGGCGATTGAACTCCTTCCCCTTGATATCAAATTCGAGGCAAAGAAAGCCATTAAGTCCCAGGCTATAGCAGATTTCCTTGCCGAGTGGATTGAGCAACAACAGCCTACTCAAGTCCTCTCGGAGCATTGGACCATGTTCTTTGATGGCTCTAAGATGTTAAATGGTTCTGGTGCTGGGGTCATTTTGGTTTCCCCCCGAGGAGACAAGCTCAGATATGTGCTCCAGATCCACTTTGATTCCTCCAACAATGAAGCAGAATATGAAGCACTCTTGTATGGATTACGCATGGCCATTTCACTTGGCGTCCGTCGCCTTATGGTCTATGGCGATTCAGATTTGGTGGTCAATCAAGTGATGAAGGAGTGGGACGTTAGAAGCCCAGCCATGACTGGATACTGCAATGCCGTGAGGAAGCTCGAAAAGAAGTTCGAAGGATTAGAGCTCCACCACATACCCCGACTGAAAAATCAAGCAGCTGACGATCTGGCGAAGATAGGATCCAAGAGAGAAGCTGTCCCCAGTGATGTGTTTTTGGAACACATCCACACTCCGTCAGTCGTAGAAGATCCTTTTACCGATGAAGCCCCGCAACCTAAGAGTGTCATGGACCCGACTGAGGTTGAAGTCCCAGCGGTGGTCGACCTGATCATGGAAGTTCTAGTGATCACTCCAGATTGGACAGTACCATATATCGCGTATATCTTGAGGAAAGAGCTCCCGGAGAACGAAGAAGAGGCTCGACAGATCGTCCGCCGATCTAAAGCCTTTACCGTGATAAAGGGACAGTTGTACAGAGAAAGTGCGACTGGAGTTGGTCAGAAATGCATAACGCCAGAGGAAGGTCGAATCATCCTTGATGACATTCACTCGGGAACCTGTGGCCATCATGCGTCCTCTCGGACCATCGTGGCCAAAGCATACCGAGCCGGATTTTATTGGCCAAGAGCGAATGAAATGGCGAAGGAGATAGTCGACAAGTGCGAGGGATGCCACTTTTACTCCTATATGTCACACAAGCCCGCGTCGGCTTTGAAGACTATACCACTCGTCTGGCCCTTTGCAGTGTGGGGTCTGGATATGGTCGGTCCTTTGAGAACAGGCAGAAGCGGTTTTACCCATGTTCTGGTAGCAGTCGACAAGTTCACTAAGTGGATCGAAGCTAAACCCATCAAGAACCTCGATGCCGGTACTGCTGTCAGCTTCATCAGAGAATTGATATTCAGATACGGGGTCCCGCACAGCATCATCACTGACAATGGGTCAAACTTCGATTCCGAAGAGTTCAGAGCTTTCTGCACATCTCAAGGCACGTGAGTCGACTACGCTTCAGTCGCTCACCCACAGTCGAATGGACAAGCAGAACGAGCCAACGGTTTGATCCTCAAAGGGTTGAAACCCCGTTTGATGCCTGATCTTAAGCATGCGGCTGGTGCATGGGTCGAAGAACTTCCCTTAGTACTTTGGGGGTTAAGGACCACGCCCAACCGATCGACTGGGAGAACTCCATTCTTCTTGGTCTACGGGGCTGAAGCAGTCTTGCCGAGCGACCTTCTCCATAATGCTCCCCGAGTCGAGCTCTACACTGAAGCAGAAGCAGAACAAGCGCGGCAGGATGCAGTTGACCTTTTACAGGAAGAGAGGGAGATGGCTCTGATCAGATCGACCATTTACCAACAGGACTTGCATCGCTTCCACGCCAAAAACGTGAAGAGTCGAGCCTTCGAGGAAGGAGATTTAGTCCTCCGAGTGGATCAGCAGAAACCACACAAGCTTGCTCCTTCTTGGGAAGGTCCCTTCATAGTCACCAAGGTTCTCCACAATGGAGCGTACCGTCTTTACAATGTCGAGCATCAGATCGACGAGCCCCGAGCTTGGAACGCGGAACTTCTCCGCCCCTTTTACACCTAAGTATTCACTCGGACGAGTTGTAATAAAAGTACTTCTGCAGCTTGTTTATTAAAGACGGAAGCTTTACAATCTTCCCTGTAATCATTATTTCTTTTGTCCTCTCAAAACAATCCCCCAGTGGGTGGCTTGGCTGCGAATCCGATTCGCCCAAGTCTGTAAAAAAAATCCTAACCGAGTAGTGAGTCAGTCTCCCACACGAAGGCTTAGCTGCGAAATCCGTTTTCGCCTAAGATAAATAAAATCCTACCGAGTGGTAAGCCAGCCTTCCACTCGGAGGCTTAGCTGCAGTCCAAGTACTCGCCTAAGATAAATAAAATCCTACCGAGTGGTAAGCCAGCCTTCCACTCGGAGGCTTAGCTGCAGTCCAAGAACTCGCCTAAGTACAAGTACAACATGCGTTCCGCAAGGAGGACGAGGTGCAGGTCGACTGCTACCCTCTCCTTCCTAGCTGCGCCACCAATTCAAAAATCCTACTGAGTGTAGAGCAGACCTCCCACTCGGGGGCTTAGCTGCAGCCCAGTGCTCGCCTAAGTATCTGAAATCCTATCGAGTGGAGAGCAGACCTCCCACTCGGGGGCTTAGCTGCAGCCCAGTGCTCGCCTAAGTATCTGAAATCCTACCGAGTGGAGAGCAGACCTCCCACTCGGGGGCTTAGCTGCAGCCCAGTGCTCGCCTAAGTATCTGAAATCCTACCGAGTGTAGAGCAGACCTCCCACTCGGGGGCTTAGCTGCAGCCCAGTGCTCGCCTAAGTGTCTGAAATCCTACCGAGTGGAGAGCAGACCTCCCACTCGGGGACTTAGCTGCAGCCCAGTGCTCGCCTAAGTGTCCGAAATCCTACCGAGTGGAGAGCAGACCTCCCACTCGGGGGCTTAGCTGCAGCCCAGTGCTCGCCTAAGTATCTAAAATCCTACCGAGTGGAGGGCAAACCTCTCACTCGGGGGCTTAGCTGCAGCCCAGTGCTCGCCTAAGTGAATTAGGATGCAAGCCGATGGCAATAAGCGCTTTGCTTCAACCTGCAAAAGACGCCTCAAACCAAATGCAAACGTATTCAGCGACGAACCCAAGTTCGGATAACACCTAACGGAACCGAAAGTGCTCAGGCACTAGGCCTGTTAAGGTTTCTTGGTTACAAAACTCACTCGGCATACCGAGGCAAATTTAAAGTATCAAGCTCTGAAGTATTTTACCCCTCCCGCGGAGGGCTGGAAGGTGCCACAAACTCGTCCAGATCAATTCCATCTGCAATCCGAGTGGCAGCAGCAATGAAGGTCTCCATGAAAGATCTGAAATCGTGCTTCTTGCTGTTGGCCACCCTAAGAGCCACCAGCTTGTCCTCTCGTGCATCCTTGCAGTGAACGCGGACCAGAGACAAAGCAACATCCGCGCCGCACCTGGCCGAAGACTTCTTCCACTCTTGCACTCGACTTGGGACCTCGTTCAGTCGAGTCATCAGAGATTCGAGGTCGTTCTGGAGTGTCTCTCTTGGCCAGAGTGTTGTGTAGATACGGGAAGTTGCGACCTTCAGCCTTGCGAGATAATCGATGACAGCAGCAACACGAGATTCAAGTCGGAGCACGTTCATGGCGACTTCATCTTTCACAGGGGAGTTGATGGGGTCCAGGTTTACTTCCAGTCGACCAGTCTCCTCTTCAAAGTTCTGACAAAATTCTGCAAGCACAACCACCGAGTCAAGACAAATAGTCGGAGGTCACAATTAAAATATTTGTTTGATACAAATGATTACCTTCAAGCATGAGGAACAACTTCTTGGCGAGTCCACCTAGATAAGCCTCTAGATCATTCTTCTTTCTCTTCAACTCACTGGCCTTGTCATTCAGGGTGGTCTGGTCGTTTTTCAGTCGACTGACCTCCTGGTTGGCAGCATCAAGAGCAGCTTTCAGATTGGTGTTTTCTTCTTCAAGCTTAGTCACTGAAGCCAGCTTCTCATCCACTAGCCTGGTCTTCTCTAAAGCGGTTTTTTGCATCTCAGCCAAGTCAAGCTCTTGTTTCTTCAGGGCATCCCTCACTTTGCCTGCAAAGTTACAGTGAGATTAGATTCGGAAACAAGTGAGAGGCAAAGGCAGTCGTCAAAGGCCTCACCAAGCATACCTTTAGCTTCCTCCTTCACCTTCGTCAAGTTCTCTTGGGCCAGTTTCAGATCGAGCTCGAGCTGAATGTGTTTGTTCTCCAACTCAGTATAACGAGCCGCAAGGTCACAGGATTTCTACGAAGAACCGATCGACAGATGTCAAAGACAATTCACTTCCGAGTGAGTAAGGAAAAATCATAGCGTTTCTAAGACTACGGCCGAATGCAAACATTCGACCATAGTCTCGGGGACTACACCCAGTGGGTGCACTCAGTGTGCCCCCACTAGTTTCATCAGTTAGAGTCGACCAGTCGACCGACAACACAAAAAAGAATCGGAGGTGTTCTTCAGACTATAATCGACCGCAAGCAGTCGACCACAGTCTCGGGGACTACACCCAGTGGGTGCACTCAGCGTGCCCCCACCGTCTATGAATCTATTCGACCTAGTCGAGTAAGGAAAAATCTTAAGACATAAAGACTATAGTCGACTGCCAGCAGTCGACCATAGCCTTGGGGACTACACCCAGTGGGTGCACTCAGCGTGCCCCCACCGGTCTATGAATCTATTCGACCTTGTCGAGTAAGGAAAAATCTTAAGACATAAAGACTATAGTCGACTGCCAGCAGTCGACCATAGCCTTGGGGACTACACCCAGTGGGTGCACTCAGCGTGCCCCCACTAGTCCAGAATTTCAATCGACACACCCACTGGGTGCAGGACAAACTCTAAGAATTGCAGAAAGAAGAGTTTACAGATATCATATCCTAACAGAACAGGCAGTGACCGACTGACCTGAACATTACTCTGAAGAGCCGAACTGGCGTCATAGGCTGCCTGGCTAGCTTCTCGTATCGCCTTCACTTGCTCCATCATGACTCCCGCTTGGCGTATCGCTTCTCTAGAAGCACTGGCTTGGTCTTCTGGAACGGGGTAGGTGGAGAAAAGCGAGGGTTGAGCAGCACTCGACGACGAAGGGCGAGCACTCGTCAACGGCACCGTGAAGGTTACGGTGGGTAGAGTGACATTGTCTCCCTCCACGACCAACGTCTCGGGTGCCGGCACATCCTGAGTCGCCTTGCCAGCAGACGTTTTCTTGCTTCTCCTCAGCCGTGGTGGTTCTTCGTCGTCGTTGTCAGGAAGGTCAATAACAATGTTAGAGGAAACTGCAGAAAGAATCAAAATTAGAGACAATAAGTCAGTCGACTGAAAACGGCAGCACAAGAGTCATACCAGGTCTCGAGGTTGCAGCATCCTCCATCTTGCGGTCTTCGGCCCTCGCCGAAGTGTCGGAAGTAGCAGCGCTGCAGTTCCAAAAGTCAGTTGATTGACCCATGAGTCGACCAAGAACAAGTTCATGAAACAGGGAAAGCTCAAAACTACCATTAGCCTGAGATAGTGGGGATCACCATCTTCATCTTCGGCAAGACCTTTGCAGGCTTCGACAGCGCCACTCGAGATTGCTTCGGAGCCTTCTCAGTCGGTGCCGGAGAAGTAGTCCGAGGGCGCTTGGTCGACTGGGAAGCGGTTGCGACCCCCTTACCCCGCTCAGTCGCGGGATCATGGGCAAGCTTCGAGCGTCTTTCCGAGCGGGGAGGTGCAACTTCCTCCTCCTCCTCCTCCTCCTCTTCTTCCTCCTCACCAGATTCATCACCCTCGTCGTCGTCGTCAGCATCCGAATCCCACTCCTCTGGGCTTTCGCCCCCGCTTCCTTCCTCCTCCTCAGTCGGCATCTGCGCCCCATTGGGCATCGAGTACAATTCGGTGGTGGCCTGTCAGACAACAAAACAAAGATCAATCGACCGGTTCGCGGCAAAACAGAATGGATAAAGCAAGATCACAATCGGGAATAAGTGGCCATACCGCGTCCGCCGTATAAGTACAGTCGAGTGGCGGGATCCTCCTAGTCCCTCGAGGGTTGTCCTTGTTCCCTGTGATGGCGGCCACCCACCTCTCCAGCGTGGCGTCGTCGGCTGCTTCTGGATGGACCCGAGTGGTGTCTTCGGTACCGCAGTACAGCCACATCGGGCGGCCTCGGTACTGGAGCGGTTGGATATGCCGCCTAAGGAAGACTTCCAGAAGATCCATGCCCGTCACTCCGTCCCGAACGAGTTGGACCACGCGCTCCATCAACATTTTTACCTCGGCTTTCTCCTCAGGAAGCACCTTTAGAGAAGACGGTTTGTCCACTCGGTCCATGGAGAACGGAGGGAGACCAGTCGACTGCCCCGGCGTTGACTCGTCTTGGCAGTAGAACTAAGTCGACTGCCACCCTCTGACCGACTCAGGAAGGGTCATGGCCGGGAAAGTGCTCTTATTCCTCAACTGAATCCCAAGACCCCCGCACATCTGAATAACCTTGGTCCTCTCATCATCCGGACTCGCCTTTTTTACTGTCTATGAGCGACAGGTGAATATGTGCTTGAAGAGACCCCAGTGCGGTCGACAACCCAGGAAGTTCTCGCACATAGACACAAAGGCAGCAAGATAGGCGATGGAATTGGGATTGAAATGGTGGAGTTGCGCCCCAAAGAAATTCAGAAACCCACGGAAGAACACACTCGGCGGCAGAGAAAAACCACGATCTACGTGAGTGGCTAAGAGAACGCACTCACCCTCTTGCGGCTGCGGTTGACACTCGGACCCCGGGAGCCTCGCTGACCTGTGGGGGATCAGTCCCTCATTGGCCAGGTCATTGAGATCTTTCTCTATGATGGTCGAGCGGATCCAATCTCCTTGGACCCAACCCTTCGGCAGGCGGGACCTCGACGAAGATCCGCCCCGACTGGACGGTCTCCCCTTCGCTTGCCCCGTCGCCGTCGCCTTCTTCGCGCGCTCTAGGGCCGCCGTCTTCTCCTTCACCATTGTCGCCGGCAAAGCGCGCAAGAGGTGGGTAGGCGGAGCCGGGAGCAGGCGCAGTGGGCGGAGGCAGAGAGGGATGAGAGAAGAATGGGAGGGCACTGTTCAAAAAACCCTCCCCCAGCGCTTTATATAGGGACGTTTCCGAGTGGCTGACGAGTGGGTCCGAGCGATCCTATCACAACCCGAAATAGTCGGCGTGCACGATACCTGGCGAAAAAGGCGGTGCGGAAATCGAGGCGTCCACGCCTTATCCCTTCCGATTGCCGCGGACCGCCCCGCTTCGCGCGCTTTCCAAATTTCGGATCCCGCAAAATCCGCTGGCGGCAGATCAGTCTGTCAGACAATATCTTTCCCGCGATCCGTCGCTCGGGAGTTCTCTAGAGTTCAAAAGTTCACTCGACAGAAGATAAGAATGGATCAAGGCGACTGAAGTAAAAGTTGACGCCCACACCGAAAGAAAAATCGCCAATCCAAGATACGACACAATCAAAGCGCAAGAAATGAGTCGGAGAAAATCATCAACTCCTTCCTCACTCGAACCTCGATCCATTCGGGGGTTAATGATGAGGATATGTACCTAGGGTAGGATCATAGACCTATCTAGGGTACCATGCCCAAGGACATCCTTAGACGAAGCTACCTTCCAGTCGACCAAGAGAGACTTCACTCGACTGGCTAGAAGACACTCGACAAACCTGAAGACACTCGACCATCAAGACCCACTCGACCATCAGGAGTTCAGGATCTACTCTGCATCCAAACGGTCTGTAATTAAGTAGTCTTAATGGTCATGATGACACTTTAAGTAGGGCGTTACCAGTAACTCCCGGCCTTAATGTACTTTAATCCTCTGCTACATGAGAGGGCTGGGGTCCTGGCGTCCTCTATATAAGCCACCCCCCTCCACTGGTAGAAGGGTTCGCACCCCTGTAACTCATATACACAGAAATCAGTCGACCGCCTCCGGGCTCCGAGACGTAGGGCTGTTACTTCCTCCGAGAAGGGCCTGAACTCGCTAAACACTCGTGTGTACAACTACTCCATAGCTAGGATCTTGCCTCTCCATACCTACCCCCCATTCTACTGTCAGACTTAGAACCACGACAGTAGGAGGCCTAATGTACGGGCATGTGGGCGTTATCTATTTTGCCCACACATGGGCATGTGAGAGGGACTGCGAGGAAAAAAGAGAGGCGTGTGGGCATTACTTGTTTTGCCTACACGTAGGCGTGTGGCTGATATTCTTAAACACCACACAAAATGTGTGGGCAGACCCCTTAATGCCCACACGTGTGGGCGTTATCGGCGTCCATTAGAAAAGGACATTGTTAACCTGTTAGGAGATGATATTCTTACATGGAAACGTTTTAGTAGTGATAGATTACATACAAACTCATTAAATCTTTGTCATTTGTAAATAAGTTTGCTTTATCTCAGATAGTTTGTGCTGGATATTTTAATTCCTGCAAGTCAATGAATTTGGCATGGCAAATATAGTTTGATCAGATAGAACTGTCTGAAGCTAGAAACATATGATGTGTATTTCCTTGTCTAAGTAAGTGGGCTGGTTCTTCAGAGTGATTAGGTTTTTGTTTTGTTTGCATGACAGTCACAAACCCATTGTGGCATTATTCTCATGATCTGCACCGAACTGTGTTAACGAAGATCGCACATTTCATGCTATTCAAACTTAATCACTTTGAACCAGCTTAATTTTAAGGATGTCAGTACTAACCATTTTTTTGGAAATCAAGAGCTTTGCTAATCAATTCACGGAATTACAATCCTTCATTAGATAAGCCGTAAGGAAGGATGGGGTTTTTATCCACAAACAACATCTCCTAGAGGAATTACACTGTTTTGCGCAAAGATGAGCTAGTTCATTTGCTTCTCTCGCTGTAACCACTAGGCGAAATTCCTCAAAATTTCCGCAAAGCTCTTGAATCTCATTCAAAGTGGTAACTATCTCCAAGTGATTGAGTGCAGAAAAATTCTACTTGTTCACCACAACTTGTGCATCGGTTTTGATGATCACTTTCCTCAACCCAAGATCATAGGCTAATTGTACTCCTTCTCTTACCACTAGTGTCTCCATGACAAATACGCTAGATCTCACTTCATACCAAAGGCCCTGAGTACGGATGAGAGTGTCTTCATGATTGCCAACACCCAGGCCAGTATTAACTATTGTATTTTAAATCAATGTTTGCAACATATTTATCCATCCTTCATACTTCTAGCATCTTTGTGTGGTACACGATGTTCTATGGACCTGGTGGCCCATATGCATTGTTTGCGGGAAGAGATGCGAGTAGGGCATTGGCAAAGATGTCATTTGAGCTGAGTGATTTAACCAGTGACGTTTCAGGCTTAGGCCCTTTGGAGGTGGAAGCCTTGCAAGAATGGGAGCAGAAATTCATGGGCAAGTATGTGAAGGTTGGAACAATAAAGAAGACCATTCTGGTCTCTGAGGAAGACGGTAGAGCGCATGCCGACATATCTGAAAGAGGCTTTGACTCAAATGTGATACAGAGAAATCATGAGTTGGTACCAGAAGAAAATAGAGCTGAAACTACAACTGCAGGTCATGTAAGTGCAATGGAGCAGCCAATGAAAATATACCATGTGGGTCACAGCAAAAGCGTCCATGAAGATGAAGTGGAGACGCCAGAGGAAACGCCTGGTGCAGATTTAAGGAACACAAGCAGCACTGGTTATGGAGGAGAGCCTGAAGATGCCGGGGAGAAGGCGAAAGAGGCACCGGATGTAGATGTGAACGGTAGCAGAAACCGTGAAAGTGTAGGAGGATCAAGGGAAGCGCCAAGTGTTGGTTAGAACAATACAAACATCCATCAAGATGAAGTGGGGAAACTAAAGGAAACATCAGATATTGAGG
Organism: Triticum aestivum; assembly: GCF_018294505.1. NCBI lineage: Eukaryota > Viridiplantae > Streptophyta > Magnoliopsida > Poales > Poaceae > Triticum > Triticum aestivum. The sequence goes on along the minus strand of NC_057810.1, from coordinate 484,326,008 downwards.
TGAATTATGCGTAGAGTTATGCCTATTGATGATGATGTGTAGAGTTGTGCCTATTTAAGAAGGAAGTACTCTCTCTGTAAACTAATATAAGAGCATTTAGATTACTAAAGTAGTGATCTAAACTCTCTTATATTAGTTTACGGAGGGAGTAGAAATTTAACCTTGGAAGAGGACTGATTCTTCATGTTTCGGATCCAAACAGCACATCCTCTCAACTCTTACTCTGCAATGCGGCTCACTCTGCAATGCAATAAATGAGAATCTACTATGTTAAACCATGAGAGCATTACTAAGTGAAATAATGATTCTATTAGACTACATGGTAAAGAACTTCTACGCAATATTTGGTTGTTATGGCAAAAACAAAATAAGATACAGGATGATTCATCTGAACCATATCAACTCCTAAAAGGGTAGGCACAACCACACAAGGTTACCAAATTGAACTATCGGTGTAATGTACTGCCATATAAGTATTGTGTGAACACAAGGATGCATTTGAAGATGGGCATCATCAGAAAATATCGATGCTTCCAGTGACCTTTGTGAGTAGCGAACACAAAGGGCAAAAGTTATTTTGTACTTACTATGTGGGTGCTAAGAACTATAAATTACATGTATAATTAGCTAGCTAATTACAGTAAGCTATAAAACACAATAATTGTAGGAGGCCGTATAAGTAGATTTCTATGATAAATCCTCCACCTAGTTGAAATACAAATTGACGATCATGCAAACTAAGTTGTGTAGCAGAATTAGATAAGCAGAAATGCCCATTCGGGTTGCTTGATTTGTGATCAAGCACACGAGAACATCAACCTGTAGAAAGGCTTTAACGCCGTACCATCTCTGGCGACGGTTCCGTGTTTATATAGAAGGGCCGCGACCTCCCTAATAGCAGACAAGCTTCGGTAGTTGAGATACAACTTGTGCTACAAGAGATAGAATAGAGATAGAGGGAGTTGTTACAAAGAGATAAAGAGGAATGCTGACAACCTAGTCTATCTCTTCCTGCTGCGCCTGAAGGCTTCTATGATCATGACAACATTAGGTGCAATATGTTTAACACCCTCCCTTAATCACAACTCCATGAGATTGAGATTACGTTTGAATTCATCAAAGTTCCTTGTAGGTAATGCCTTTGTGAAACCATCTGCAACCTGGTCTCTAGAATGAACAAAATGAATCTCCAACTGTCGATTAGCAACTCGTTCTCTGACAAAGTGAAAATCGATCTCAATGTTTTTGTTCTTGCATGGAACACAGGGTTAGCAGACAAATAGGTAGCACCAAGATTATCACACCATAAGCAGGGAGCCTGTGTGGATTTTAGTCCAAGTTCTTTCAACATGGACTGAACCCAAATGATTTCTGCTATGGCATTGGCAAGTGCTTTGTATTCAGCTTCTGTACTTGACCTAGACACAGTAGCCTGTTTATTTGCACACCATGATATAAGGTTAGGTCCAAAAAATATTGCAAATCCACCAGTAGAATGTCTATCATCCAGACATCCTGCCTAGTCTGAATCAGAAAAGGCACTAACAAGAGCAGATGAAGATCTGTTGAAGGTTAAGCCAAGTTTTATGGTACCTTTCACATATCTCACTATGCGTTTTGCAGCTATTCAGTGAACTGTGGTAGGTGCATGAAGGATCTGACACACTTTATTAACAGTAAAAGAAATACCAGGCCTTGGCAATGTCAAGTACTGTAGTGCTCCTACTAAACTTCTGTAATTTGTACTATCAGCTTGATTCAAAGGATCTCCTTCTGTAAGAGACAATTTTTCTGAACTGGATAAAGGAGTTGGTGAGGGCTTACATCCTTGAAGACCAGCTCTTCTTACCAGATCAGTGACATTTTTTCTTGAGAGAGATGAAGACCATCACCATGTTTCTTAACTTCAATCCCTAAGAAGAAATGCAAATCTCCCAAATCCTTGAGCAAACTCAGCACTCAAGTCTTTCAGTAATCCTGTCACTGCTTTTTTAGATGAGCTTGTGACAATAATATCATCAACATATATGAGAAAAAATATGGATGTATTAGACTTATTGTAAATAAACAGTGACGTGTCAGACTTGGAGGAAACAAAACCAAGTGCCTGCAGCTTCTGACTTAAGCGTGAGTACCATGCTTTGGGGGCCTGCTTGAGTCCATATAAAGCTTTGTCAAGTTTGCATACATGAAATGGTGAGTTTTTGCTTACAAACCCAGGAGGTTGTCTCATGTACACTTCCTCTTCCAGAACACCATGAAGGAGCGCGTTCTGTACATCTAGCTTTCTAAGGCACCATCCCCTGGAAACAGCAATAGGCAACACAAGGCGAATAGTAGCAGCCTTAACAATGGGACTAAAGGTGTCCTCGTAATCTATACCATATCGTTGTTTGAATCCTTTTTCAACAAGTCTGGCCTTGTAGCGGTCTATGGTTCCATCAGATTTCCTTTTAATTCTGAAGACCCACTTGCAGTCAATTAAGTTTTTACCTTGCCTTGAAGGAACCAAGTGCCATGTTTTGTTTTTCTGTAGTGCCATGTATTCTTCTTCCATGGCTTCCTTCCACCGAGGATACACGAAGGGCTTCCTCAATTGTGTTGGGTTCACCTGAAGAATAAGCAACAAGACCAAATTTGGTTTTATAGTTCACATGTTGAATTACCCCTTTTTGGAGCCATGTATGTGGTTGTACAGGAGATGTCGCAGCAGGCCGTGGCGCAGAGGATCATGTCCTCAATCCCGAAGCAGATCCCCCTGGCACTGGTGCAGCCCCGTCAGGTGCGCCCGGATCTTCTGTGGCGTCAGGACGTGGCTGGTGTGGTAGAGATGGTGCAGAAGATCTCGAGCCAGACCCAGCGCTTGCTGCACCCTCATCATTGTCAGATGATTGCACGGGGCCGACAGGATCAGCGCTGGATCGCAAGCCCGTGGGCCTGGATGAATCAGCGCTCGTGGAGTCGCGTGCCGTCTGTCATCGCTCGTAGCAGCGGGGCCCACCTGGCGCCCAGCGATTCTCAGGCAGCCGCATGGTGGCTGCGGATTGGTGCAGCTCAGCGCCCGCACGGGGGCGAGTTGGAGTGCGCCGTGCGGCAGCCGCTGGTTTTCTACCGTCACGTCTGGTAGGCGACGCGGTTTCCTGCATGCTGCCGTCTGTGTGCGGCGCAGATCCCGAATCAGATCGCCTGGGCAGATCCTGTGGCAGCAATCCCAAGGAGGATTTGTCCCCCAACGGTGGACACATAAAATGTCGCCCTTCTGTACTGATTTCTTGGTTGTTTTGGTCGTTTCCGTCGCCATTTTCTATATTGAACGCATCTGCATTTGTATCACAACAAAGCTCATGCAGTTGGTTATGAGGATTAGTCAATGTATGGTCATCACAATTATTTCCCCCTTGAGCTAATCCGGTGAGTTGAGGTGGAAGAAGTAGGATTTCTTGGTGAAGGAGAGCACCGGCATTTGGGTGGAGATCAGCAAATGGGAATTTGGTCTCATAAAAAACCACATTACGAGAGATATAGACATGGCCAGTGGACACATCAAGGCATTTAACTCCTTTGTGTTGTGCATTGTATCCTATGAACCACTAAAAAAAGACACATCCGTGACATTTTGGGCCGAACGAATTTTTTTCTGTCATAACTATGACACTTTTATGACGATAATTGTGACAAAACCCGGTATCATCATAGATGTGGTGCGCTCCTACTTCTATGACAAAAAATCATGACAGAAAATGGGCTTTTCATCCTGGGCGGGCTGGAGACGCAGCTGCATGACATTCTTTGGGCCGTCCATGACGGAAAAAGGCGTGGTAGAAGCGAGCGCGAGGAAAATTTCGGGGAGGTCTCGGTTACGGTGGGTGGTCAGGGGCCGAGCGATGCGCGTTTCTCTCGTACACGTACGCGCGTGTGTGCGAGGCGTTGGGCTCTAACTGAACCCGAGCGAGGCGTTGGGCTCTAACTAAACCCGAGCGATTGCACTATAGGCTATGCGTTACTGAACCCGAGCGATCAATCGATGGCTGTTAACTGAACCCGATCGAGCGATTCCTTCGCTACTGCTGCTAACTGAAGCCGATCGATGCTGCCTCTAGATGAACAGTGAGTGTTGCAGGCGGGTTTGGATGAATAGTGAGCGGTGGGGGTGGATGAACAGGACCCCGTGGTGTTGCCTCTGGATGAAAAGGACCCTGATCGATTGAGCCAGTTGGGGCTGGATGAACAGGACCCCGTGGCGGGCTGGATGAACAGGACGGCCCCGTGGAGGGCTGGATGAACAGTAGACGATGGAGGGGTGGATGAACAGTAGCCCGTTGGTGGTTGAACAGGAGCCCGTGGAGAGGGGTGGTTGAACAGTAGCCGATGGAGTAGCGCGCGATGGAGGCTGGATGAACACGAGCCCGTGGATGAACAGTCGCAGGTGGAGGCTGGAGGAGGTCGACGGTGGATGAACAGTAGCTCGTGGAGGCTGGAGGAGGTCGATGGTGGAGATGAACAGTATACCGTGGAGTCCCATTTTGCGGTAGCCACACCCCTCCCGATGAACAGGACCCCCGTTTCAACCGTAGCGCTCCAACACAAGTCCATTTCCTCTATTTTGCGGTACGCCACACCCCTCTCGATCAACAGGACCCCGTTTCGACCGTAGGAGGTCCAACACAAGTCCATTTCCTTCGTTTTGCGGTACGCCAGACCCCTCCCAATGAACAAGATCCCGTTTCAAATGTGGTCGGTCGAACACAAGGTCGTTTCCTCCGTTATGCACTACGCCAGTCCTCGTTCCCATCGCCTGTTCTGTCCAAGTCGGTTGGCTCCCAAGCGTTCTGTTGCCTCCCGATGAACACGACGCATTCCGTTGCCTCCCGATGAACACGACGCATTCCGTTGCCTCAAAATGAACACGACGACGATGTTGTTTCTCCGTTCCGACCCAGCCATGTACACGAGCCCTGGCCATACGTATGCGCGAGTAGGCGTTCGAGACCCCGCCCGTATGTACGTACGTGACTATATTTTCCTTGTTGCACACTGGCCGTTGTACGTATGTGTACATGCTACGTGCGCGCCTCTACTACGACACGTGCACGCCTCTACATCCACTAGTATGTATGTACACATTCGCGACTAGAATGAAAACGCTACATACGCTTCGACCAGGTGGGTCCCAACTGTCAGGCACTTCCTTGCGTGCGAAGATGTAGCTGGTGGGTCCCAGCAGTTAGGGGGTGATTTTGCCAGGACAAACTTCCTCGCGTGCGAAGATGTAGCTGGTGGGTCCCAGCAGTCAGGGGGCGAATCATTTTTTTCGTGAAATACGGTGGCCTGTCCGGTGGGTCCTTGCTGCCAAGTGGAGGAATAATTATTTTGCGCGTAATAAGGAGGCACTTCCTTGCGGCCGCTGTGGACCCAGCTGTCAGCCTCTCCACATACAAGTACTCCGATGGAAGTCGTTCCTTGACCACGTTGACCACACCACGCGGAGAGCACCAGGGCAGTGGACGACGGCGAGGCCTAGGAAGGGGACGACACGGAGCCGGGGAAGACACGGCAGTGGAAGCCCGCGCGGAGAGGAGTACGAAGGTTCACTGGTTCGGCTGCGGTGTGAGGCTGTCGTCGTCGCAGAATAACAGGGGGTGTGGGTGAGTAGAGGGATGGCCTGGCCAGCGTGGGAGTAGTAGGGGGTGGTGCGGCCTCCGCGGCATCACAGCCAGACACGGGAGGCAGGAGCACGCGGCACGACCGGTGCTGGTTTGGGCAGCTGGAGCAAGAAGACCAGAGGTTGAAGAAGCACTACGGCCGTTGGATGAACATCGTACGGTAACAGGAGCTAGAATCGTTCATATTGACTAAGTTGACAAAGCCCTCCGTCCCCGTCAACTTGGTAGGCCCACAAGTCAGCCTCCCACTATGCTGGGTTCCAGCTGGCAGGGGGAGTATTCATTTTTTGCGTAATAAGGAGGCACTTCCTTGCATGCGAAGATAGCTGGTGGGTCCGACCTGTCAGCAGGGGGCACGTTTTTTCACGAAATACAGAGGTGTGGTTTGGTGCGAAGATAACTGGTTCTAGTGCGGTGTGGTTCAGCAGTCGGTGGAGAAGAACAAGAGGTGTGGAGGGGTGGAGGGATGGCCTGGCCAACGGTGGAGTAGCGCTTCATAGCGAAGCGTGCTAAGCAGAGCTGCTAGCAGCAGGAGGTGGGAGGTGGTCCCGGCGGCGCTGGAGGAAGAAGACGAGAGATTGAAGATTGATGCTGGTCGTTGGATGTAAATCCAACGGCTAACATGTGAGAGTCATTTTTTGACTAAATTGACAACGAATTGCGTTGGCTTCGACCTATTGGCCCACATTTCAGCCTCCGAAAATGTGGCACGTATTCAACCCATTTTTTCAGAATTTACAGTCTTTTTTTGTGTGATAGAATTTACAGTCAATTTGATCTTTTTTTTTTGAATTACAATCCATTAGCTGGGTTGGGTGAATAAATAATGTAGCGTCCATGCGGTCCATTTATTTTATTTCCTAAAAAATTACAGGTCATTTGCACTTTCTCAAAATACACTATTTTGCTGAGATGATTATAATTATAATGTTGGGTTGGGCCACCAATGTTATCAAAAAATAAAAAGGGGCTGAGCATTTTGTTATAAATATATTTAAATAATAAGTGATATTATTACATTCGACCTTAAATGTTACCAAGCTTTTGTACACAATCACTAGGATTTTCGTGCCAAAACAATCCAGGATTTTATTGTTAAGAAATTATTTTTATAAGTTAATAAGATGTGGGATATTGTTTTCTTACATATAGTATCTATTAAACATATGATGACAATAAAAATAATATATAATAACATAAAAAGTAATTTAAATATATATAATATAGTTAGAAGGGAAACATAAGTTGGACTTGGCGTTCCTATTCTTATATAGCAAAATAGAACAAACCTCTGTGTTTTCTTCAAAAAAATAATTAAATTGGGCTGCCGATGTTTCAGGAAAAATAAAACCTCGGATGGGAGGTCCATAGGCCGGTATGTATTTTCTTGAGGGCGAGGGCCGTCATGTATCGATCGGCCTATGGACCTCCCATCCGAGGTCGTGGGTTGCGTGTGTTAAAAATGAAAGTCTAGACGGGGCAGCCCAAAACCCAGCTGATACTTGTTGCCCCAGTGATAATAAATGATACCTGCCAGCTCCCCGGCTTCGTTGTGAATTCATCTCCTATAGTAACTACGTTGAAGCACCTAAAAAATGTAACTATGTTGACAAACCCGTGGGCCCCAACGTCGGTATAGCATTAGGAGGAAGTATTTTTTTATGAGGCACTTGCTTGCGTACGGCCATAGACCTGGTGGGTCCAGACTGTCCGCCTCTCCACGTACAGTCCTCTCCAGATTCCTCTCGTTTGTTCAGCATGTTCACAACGGCAGACAGCGGCGTCGCGGCGAGTGCACAAAGGCGCAGGAGGGGATCCAACCACATGAGGAAGTGCCTTATTATTAACATAACTACTGAACTAGCCTAGTGGCCAAGTGACACTACCCGACAGTTGTTCCGCCCGGGTTCGATTCCACCTGGGCAGGGAAAATATCTCCAAATTTTTTGCCTCTGCCTTTATTGACATGTGGGTCCCGATTGTCATCTACGCACACCACGTCCAACACTTGCCAAAACTTCGTCCCTCGTTTTCTCTGTGTTTCGCACACTCAACATTGTGTGGGCATTTTGACTGTGCATCATATGAAGATGTGCTATGCATGAATGTTGATCGGCATGATGTTAACTGGCTGGTAGTTCCATTTTCGACCATGAATAAAACTTCCAACATGGTGTTAACCCTGTTTGAAAAGGCCGTGTTAATATAAATGCTCTTCCTCTGAAAGTTGCAGTTTCTTATCTGAAGCTGAACTTGCAGTTTCTTATCTGAAACTGAAACTTGCAGTTTTTTCTCTGAGAATCACGTTGTCTGCACTTTTATACTCCTATGAAACTACATTTTTTAAGTGCTAAAAATATATCTCTAGAATTCATAAAATACTTCATATGCTCAATACTGCAAATCGAAAATTCAAAAGACATTCATATCTAAAAGTACTCTCAAAATACACAACACAAAACACATTTCTTAACCTGCAAATACTAACAACCCTAAGCTCCTCCTGACAATTCACAACCTGCCTGACTGAGGGGCAGTCCCCTCCTATTCCTCGGCGGTAGACAGCCGCCCCATGAGACGATTTGAACAGCGAGGGAGAGGATGGCGGGGAAGCGTTGTCGGGTCAACTGCTTTTCTCCTCTTGCAGTTGGGTTCGGTCGATGAAGACTCCACCGGCTCGCTCTGGCAGGACACCCTCACAAACGGCACCCTGTAGATGCTCAATCCTTCAATCTCTGGTGGATGCTCCATCTGGGATCGATACTCCCACCACCACTCCCTGACGATCGGATTCGGTGAATCTGTTTGCCCCATGGCCCAGAGGAGCAGCTCTACGTACTCCCGCGTGACTCCCTCTGGGAGTATCGCCGCCTTTTCGCTCTGTTGCAGATATTTGGCCATGGATGTCGCCATCACCACTAGTTGGTCCTTGTTGTCAAACCAAGACTATATATCCAACATCCTAGCTAGCTTCATAGGGTTGTCATCTATGATCCTCACGTATCGGTTGTACTCCTCCATCGATCTACTTCTCCACAGCACCTTCACTCGCTGGCGGTGGTTTTTGAATGGAAGAGGAGAGGAGCTGTGCTGGTTTTGGATTAGAACAGGAGTGGAGCGATGCTGGTTTTGGACTGGGACAGGAGAGGAGGGGCGGTGGTTTTGAAATGGAAGAGGAGAGGAGTGGCGCTGGATTTAGATTGGAACAGGAGAGGAGCGGCGGTGGTTTAAGAGGAGAAGAGCGGAAGAGCGACGCTGGTCTTGGAAGTATTTTTTTGTTGTTTTGTGTATTTTGGGTCAAAGTTTGACCACGTACTGTATTTGACAAGCAAAATGTGAATGCATGTCACCAAAAATTGTATCGTTTGGTTCGTTTCTGGATGTACTTTCAAATTATATTACTTTTGCAACGTATAACATATATTTTATATGCGAAAATCATGGTCAATTATGACCCAAAATAAAAGGGAGACTAGTTAATGTGGGGTCGCTTTCTTAATTGAAGGGTAAATTGATTTTGATTTTGATCCAGTCACAGCGCGTCGGCCCTCTCGTCCAATCCTAAATCGCTGCCGCACGCTCCTCTCCCTCTTGTCCATTGCAACCCCCCCTCTCCTCTCCATCATCTCCATTCCAAAACCACCGTCTAGCCTCTCCCTCTTGTGATCTTCTCCATTGCAAAACCACCTCCTCTCCTCTCCATCATCTCCATTCCAAAACCACCGTCTCGCCTCTCCCTCTTCTCTATTGCAAGATGTGACGCCCCCGATTCAATCGTACACTAATCATACACGCAAACGTGTACGATCAAGATCAGGGACTCACGGGAAGATATCACAACACAACTCTACAAATAAAATAAGTCATACAAGCATCATAATACAAGCCAGGGGCCTCGAGGGCTCGAATACAAGTGCTCGATCATAGACGACTCAGGAGAAGCAATAATATATGAGCACAAACATAAGTTAAACAGGTTTGCCTTAAGAAGGCTAGCACTAACTAGGATACAGATCGAAAGAGGCGCAGGCCTCCTGCCTGGGATCCTCCTAAACTACTCCTGGTCGTCGTCAGCGGCCTGCACGTAGTAGTAGGCACCTCCAGTGTAGTAAGAGTCATCGTCGACGGTGGCGTCTGGCTTCTGGGCTCCGGCATCTAGTTGCGACAACCAGGTAGAAGGGAAAGGGGGAAAAGAGGGAGAAAAGCAACCGTGAGTACTCATCCAAAGTACTCGCAAGCAAGGATCTACACTACATATGCATGGGTATATGTGTAAAGAGGCAATATCGGTGGACTAAACTGCGGAATACGAGAATAAGAGGGGGATAGCTAATCCTATCGAAGACTATGCTTCTGGCAGCCTCCGTCTTGCAGCATGTAGAAGAGAGTAGATTGCAGTCCTCCAAGTAGCATCGCATAGCATAATCCTACCCGGCGATCCTCCCCTCGTCGCCCTGTAGAAAAGCGATCACCGGGTTGTTTGTGGAACTTGTTTGGGTGTGTTTTATTAAGTATCCGGTTCTAGTTGTCATAAGGTCAAGGTACAACTCCGGGTCGTCCTTTTACCGAGGGACACGGCTATTCGAATAGATCAACTTCCCTGTAGGGGTGCACCACATAACCCAACACGCTCGATCCCATTTGGCCGGACACATTTTCCTGGGTCATGCCCGGCCTCGGAAGATCAACACATCGCAGCCCCACCTAGGCACAACAGAGAGGTCAGCACGCTGGTCTAAATCCTATGCGCGCAGGGGTCTGGGCCAATCGCCCATTGCATACCTGCATGTTGCGAGGGTGGCCGGAAGCAGACCTAGCCCCCTTAATAGAAGAGTAGGCTTACGGTCCAATCCGGCGCGCGCCACTCAGTCGCTGACGTCACGAAGGCTTTGGCTGATACCATGATATCGAGTGCCCATATCTTTCCCGCGTAGTTGGTTAGTGCGTATAGGCCAGTGGCCAGACTCGGATCAAATACCAAGATCTCGTTAAGCGTGTTATTTTGAAGTAACCGCGAACGCCGACCAGGGCCAGGCCCACCTCTCTCCTAGGTGGTCTCAACCTGCCTTGTCGCTCCGCCACATAGTAACAGTCGGGGGCCGTCGGGAACCCAGGCCCACCTCTACCGGGATGGAGCCACCTGTCCTTCCAGCCCCCACATCGGAATCACTTGCGGGTACTCAATGAGCTGACCCGAGTTTAGTCATCATCTGTATAGTATATGTATAGTATATACCCGTGATCACCTCCCGAGTGATCACGGCCCGATAGTATAGCATGGCAGACTGACAAGAATGTAGGGCCACTAATGGTAAGCTAGCATCCTATACTAAGCATTTAGGATTGCAGGTAAGGTATCAACAGATGTAGCAACAATGACAGGCTATGCAACAGAATAGGATTAATTAAAACAGTAACATGCTACACTACTCTAATGCAAGCAGTAGAAAGAAGAATAGGCGATATCTGGTGATCAAAGGGGGGGCTTGCCTGGTTGCTCTGGCAAGGAGGGGTCGTCAACTCCATAGTCAAACTGGGGGTCGCCGGTAGTCTCGGGGTCTACCGAAAAGAAGTAATGGAGAGGGAACACAATAAATAACAGGGCAAACAAAGCGTCACAAAGCGTAACAAGGCAATACGCGGTGTTCGGTGTGCCCTAACGCGGTAGTAGGTGATACCGGTGAAGGGGGAAAACATCCGGGAAAGTATCCTCGGTGTTTCGCGTTTTCGGACAGATGAACCGGAGGGGGAAAGTTGTGAGTTTGCTATGCTAGGGATGTGTGGCGGACGAACGGGCTGGGTATCCGGATTCGTCTCGTCGTTCTGAGCAACTTTCATGTATAAAGTATTTTCATCCGAGCTATGGATTATTTTATATTAATTTTCAAAGGTTTTATTGCATTTTCTATATTTCTTCTATCTATTTCCTTTAATTACTAAAATAGGCAGATACCTTTTACACCTACTAGGGGGCTAGCCATGTGTATGACAGTGGGGCCAGGGGTGGTCCAGTCAGCAGGGTTAATAGCAGTTGACCAGTCAATGTTGACTGGTCAACTGGGTCAAGAGGACCCACATGTAAGTATCATATGAGCTAATAAAAGTAGCTAGACTAAAATAATCTAGAAGGGGCCGCGTGTCATCTACACATTTGACTAATTAAACAAATAAACTAACCTGATCTATTCCTAGACTAATCTAACTCTAGCCAAATACGCCGGCCAGAGGCACAGCCAGTTGTGCACATACGCACGGGCACATGAGGCACCGGCGGCCAAAACCATCAGCAACACTAGGCGACAACGACGCATGTAGCAACATCAAAACAACAGCAGCAGCGGCTAGCAGATTAGCAGCAGGAAAGCGGTAGCAGCATGCGAGCAGCAGTAGCACAGCAACCGCATCATTGCTGCATCAGGCAGCAGCAGCAAGCGAGCAGGGTCGCGGGTGAGCGGGCGGCCGCAGGGTCGGTCGTGGGCGCGACCAGGGAGTGGCCGAGCGCGGCGGGGTGCGTGAGGCAGCGGGCGCATGTGGCGCGGCCGCGAGCGACGCGAGCAGGGCATGGTGGTCGTGCAGGGGCCGTCCGCCGCAGAGGAACAGCGGGGGCACGCAGCAGATGGGGAAACAGGGGGAAATGGAGTAGGCTCACCATGGGGAGGGCCGGTGGCGATCTCGACGAGGCCCGGGTGGCTCCGGGGAGGTTCGGAGATAGGGGAATCGGCAGCGGGGCGGCGGTCGATGACAAGGATGAAGAAGATGTTGCCGTGGTTGATGCAGAGAGCTTCAACTCCAACAGGTGGCTCCAGTAGACGAGGTAGTCGGCAGTTGTTCTTCTGGCGAAAGCAGGGACAGCAGGGAGCTAAGTGGGCGCGCGGGTGAGGTCGTCCATGGTGATGCGGGCGCACGACAAGGTGGATCTGGACGCGAGCGAGAGAGCGATGAGGGAGAGAGGGTGAGGGGAAATATCTGCGCAGCAGGTGGCTGGGGCTAACGAGGCCGAGAGGGGACCATGGCACCCTTATCCTCGTCGGGGCGTCGCCGGTCCAGTGGGGACGGCGCCTGTAGCGACCCAAGGCAGAGGTACAGGGAGGGAGATGTGTCTGGTGCGAGGAGTGGGCTGGATGGGGTGGACCGAGGCTGGCTGGGCCGCTTGGCCATCTGGGCCAAGGCCTAGTGGGGTGGGGGTTTGCCTTTTCTTTGTTTTGTTTTATTTTTATCTTTCTTTTATGTTTTCTTTTATTTCTTTAATAGTTTTGTTTTGTTTTACAAAGAGTAAAACCCACACCTAAAACAGAGTTACAATTCCAACTACTGTCACAAAAGGTTTTACCCCTAAACAAAATAGTTTAGTATTTTATAAAACTCAAAAGGCATTTATTTAATTGTTTTAGCAACTGTTTTATTCATTCTAGAGTATTAAACCATTTTATAAAAGTTTGGTTTCTTCACCATAATTACCTATGCATTATTTGGCTCCATCTGAACATTTTAGTTTTAATATTAAAAAACTTTTACCGTTGACTTTAATTTAAATTGAAATTGAACGGGGTTTGAATAAATGCGGTTTTATCAAAACTAATCATGGTGACGTGGCCTCATTAGTAGAGGGTTACTGTAGCTTAATTATCCGGGCGTCACAAATCTCCTCCACTACAAGAAATCTCGTCCCGAGATTTAAGGTATGGAGTAAGGGGGAAAGGTCTGGTTACGAAGTTCTAATGCGTCTTCTCAGTTTTGGTTGCTCTTCTCGAAGAGGTCGGTCCATAGCATTGATGTCTTCATTCCTATGCATCAATGCATCATGATAAAGTTGTCGTCCTTCCTTCAGGATCTTCACCGTACTTACGAAAGGATAAGAGGGGAAAAGCTCTATAAGGACGGATTCTAACAAGATTGAGCATCGGACGGTTAACTCATGGTAAGAAGCATAAGTATCTTCAAATTGAAACTTAAGAAGACATCGAGAGCAAAGTAAGAAGGTACCATGAGAAGTTTCAAACGGATAGGCAATCGTTCGATATCTGAAACAACGTGCAAAAGGGATCCAGAGCAACGAGATTTAGTATTGCGTTTGTTACCAGAATAGATCACTAGGAAGGTGGCCCGTGAATTACATATGAGGCCACGTGCGAGGAATAACTTTGGAAACCGGGGGTGTACAGGAGAGTCAGGTTTCGATCCAGTGGACCTGTGGGTTATGGGCCCACCATGTGGGTTGAAAGTAGGAAGGGTGGAGACATCTTGCACAACCGCGACAGGGAGGCATGTCAGTGAATAGCTTGTCAGCTATGCCGGCAACAATGTCGGTACCAAGGACGGGGAACGAAGAGAGCAATTTTCCTGCTTGTTGAACAAGGCGAACCAATTGGCAAAGTTATCACCCATCGGTCGTTACCGGAATGTCATCAACAATAGTAACAGGGTCTTATAGACAGACTGGTACAACAAGGTGCCTACCTAAGCAAGGAATTATCTCTGCTTAGTTAAGTCAGATTTAGGAAAGATTAAACAAAAGAATGGAAAGGAAAACGCGATTATCAGATTAAACAGAACAATGGAAAGGAAAATTGTGATTACACCCAATTATTAGGAGTATATCCTTCCCATGTACAAGCAGAACATGGCATACAGGGTAGGAGAGCAAATACCCAACCATTCAACTCTCTATGATATGCGATGCTACTTGGAGGACTGCAATCTACTCTCTTCTATATGCTGCAAGACGGAGGCTGCCAGAAGCGTAGTCTTCGATAGGATTAGCTATCCCACTCTTATTCTGGCATTCTGCAGTTCAGTCCACCGATATTGCCTCTTTACACATATACCCATACATGTAGTGTAGATCCTTGCTTGCGAGTACTTTGGATGAGTACTCACGGTTGCTTTTCTCCCTCTTTTAAGACAGAGATCACGAAACGCGACCGATTATGTAATAGCTACAAAGTTGGTATCAGAGCCGACTGCCTGTAGGAATCCCCCTTTCACACTCCTTGGCCGAAGTCGAGTCTAGACATTGCAAAGCTTTTTACTAACTTGGTTGTGCATCTTACGGGCCCACGTCACCATTGGGTGGTATTAGGATCTTTTACTCCTTGACCTTTACTCTGGGACTCTGATCTCTCCTCTATTCGGGTTAAATGGTTTCCCTAACTCTAACTCTAGGTTCTCGTAACTATTTCTCCCGGAGAGCCCTCATTTCGGAAGATCACCTGCTTCGTCAGAAGATTCCGAGGATATCCCTTGATATTTTCCTGAGACCCTTGTGCTCATCGCCTTTGCAATCCACTGTCATCGATATATCCCTATGGATATCTGTATGCACTTGTCATTCTCTTGATCATTCCTCGTCGCTTGTGTTGTTACAAGATGCCTCAAAATATTCGCTGTTGTCCCGAGAATCCTTTGAGTTTACTGTCTTGCAGTTTTATTTCGCATGAAAACCCTTACGATTTTTTCTCACATATATCGAGGATCCATTCTTCTCAATTGTTCATGTGTCTCACAAAATTCTTTGGAATACTTTTCGATCTTTTGAAAATCCTCTGCAGCCTGTTATTCTTGAAATTCTTGCCTGCTTGCATTATGGTTAATTCCATATGACTAGTAGTCCTCGATAACATCCCTTGTCTTTTTCATTTTGAGCCTATTGATTCAATATGTGCGTACGCACGCAGTCATTAGGTTATCCTTTTTAAAATTATCTTTTCGACTCAGACGTCATTCCAGACATGAGTTGGTTCTCGGCAATTCAAACCTTTATTGATTGTCCAACTAAGTGTTTTCAACTTATCCATCCTTGATCAGAGTGTTTGCTTCTGATCCTTCGTTTTGGAAACCATAATTTCTTTCTGTTTAAGCATCAAACTAATCGGTTGATTCTTGAATCAGATGCCTCTGCATTCTTTCTTCCTCTGAGTGAGTACCGATACTCACATCAGCTCCGTGATGGATCGCCCGATCCATTGTTGGATTGTTATCCGACAGTGTCCTTCATATTCAATCACATTGTAAGTTCTTCCCGTGATACATACTGCCTTTGGTAAATTGTATCATCTGCTTGGCCAACCTTGCTCTGCTTTCAAGCTTGTGTATTTACTTTTGAAACTTGTGGTATATGTTACTAAGATGCCCGATGGGTTGAACCTATGCCTTCCCCTAATCCGTGAGAACCCGAAAGTTTTCACAAGTCAGACTCTTCCGGTGTTCTACCAAATAAAATTCCAACACTACAGTTTTATCAAAGAGAGGGGTGAATGAAATGATATGCATTAAAGAAGTGGGAGTCGACCTTGTACTTTGTGTTCATTCCCATGAAAATGATGTAGACCATCTCGGAAGCTTCTTGCAAAATGATTATCCAGCTGTATGATTCATTCGGTATTCTTGAAATTGATTCCTTACAGTTATGGTTCTGACCCTGCTGTCCTAATCTAATATATCTGATGGGAATTCATTCCAGTGCCTCGTCTATTTTTGGCGAGGTTAAAGTATCTACTGTCACAGGTCAATGACCCAGTTATACTTCTATCATGTTCTACCTTGGAGTATTACCCCCTGGTATCTCGAAGATGTCTTGCCATTGCACCACATCTTACTAACTTTGTTGAAGTAATGTCTTTCCTTGTCGTAATCACTCTACGGGTTCTGGGTTGTTGTCAACCGAGGACACCGACTAGTGAAATTATTCCACTCTACAAATCAAATACCCCTAGTATTTTTATTGGGAAATTCTGAATCCAATCTGGTCATTCCTAGACTATCGGCTGCATCCTAGTCTTGCTATCTTTGATTGTGCTACCTCGTCCTTCTCTGGTGCACAAATTCTTCAATTTGTGAGCATGACTTACGTCGAGCTTTCAACATCCTGGTGCTTGTCTTGAAAGGCCACTTTGGTTCCGAGCTTGCATCTTATATATTGATCCTATAACTTGCCACTTCGTCTTTTCCTCGCTTGTTTCCCTTGTTGTTTGAATTCATCTTCTTGAAACCTCCCGGCAAATGTGTCGGATCACCTTCAACACTTTGACTTCTTCTGAGATGCCAATTGTGTTCATGATGAGAAATACCCTCCTTGCCCTTGATGATTTTTATTATCATCGACAGCACCCTTGACTTCCTTTCATCACGAACTTGTCCACATTATGAATACGACTTGCTCTCCAGCGAGTGTTGTGTTCTGCCTTGAAGTATTGATGTCTTTTATGTCGAGAATGTTGTGGGGATTGCTCCACCTCTTAGAAATTCTCGGTATGATGATACTTCTCACCATCACCATTCTTTCTTCGTCCCCGTGTTGTTTTTAACGAGGATACCGATATGCTAACGATGTTGTTTAAGTTCTGTACTTCTAGCAACCCAATTGCTTTGAAGTTAACGATCGACAGTTCGTTCCTAGACTGTTGGTTATTGAATCGTCACTCTAACATTGATCTTGCTGCCTAAGGTCCTATTTCGGGCACACCTTTCAACTAATGATTGATCGTGTATGTTTTCCTAGAGCATACAACATTGTATCATTTGAATTGACAAGTGTCATCTTCTTGTTCACAATATTGTGGAAATCCATCCGTTTGGAATTCTCGAGGAATTGTCGCTGAGCCCATCAGCCACCTTCTCATCCCCTCCTTGATTTAATGATGAACTATTGTTTAAGGAACCCGCTCCCATAGTTCATTTTCTCGAGGATCTTGCAATGTCATTTCGTCGATTTGTGTTGCACCTTTTCTTCTCGGGCATCCTGAGTCTGAGGTATCTTGACACCAATCGGATCTGAATCTCGGTCAGATATGATGGTTAGGACAACTTTCCAGGAGTTATGATGTTGGTCCTTTGATGACCCGGTAATATGATGTCATGCCTAGCACCCCTGACTGGAGGACCTATCATTATAATTTCTTTTGCAAGGATAACCATTCTTCCTGGAGGAAATTGTAATACTTATTTTATAAGTTGCTCCTGATGGATCATTTGTGTATCGAGTCTGGCCCTTGATTGAAACACCATATCATTGCTACCTCGAAGCATGACTATGATACCCCGCTCTTCAACAAGAACATTGGAGGCACGATGCTAAATGTTTCTTGGTCAGTTATCCAAACACCGTTGTATGGGTAACATCTTGGTTAATCCTTGCCTCTTATTTGAATGGTTGGTACTTGCTCTCCTACCCTGTATGCCATGTTCTGCTTGTACATGGGAAGGATATACTCCTAATAATTGTGTGTAATCACAATTTTCCTTTCCATTGTTCTGTTTAATCTGATAATCGCATTTTCCTTTCCATTCTTTTGTTTAATCTTTCCTGAATCTGACTTAACTAAGCAGAGATAATTCCCTACTTAGGTAGGCACCTTGTTGTACCACTCTATCTATAAGACCCTGTTACTATTGTTGATGACATTCCGGTAACGACCGATGGGTGATAACTTTGCCAATTGGTTCGCCTCGTTCAACAAGCAGGAAAATTGATCTCTTCGTTCCCCGTCCTTGGTACCGACATTGTTGCCGGCATAGCTGACAAGCTATTCACTGACATACCTCCCTGTCGCGGCTGTGCAAGATGTCACCACCCTTCCTACTTTCAACCCACATGGTGGGCCCATAACCCACAGGTCCACTGGATCGAAACCTGACTCTCCTGTACACCCCCAGTTTCCAGAGTTATTCCTCACACGCGGCCTCATACGTAATTCACGAGCCACCTTCCTAGTGATCTATTCTGGTAACAAACGTAATACTAAATCTCGTTGCTCTGGACCCCTTTTGCACGTTGTTTCAGATATCGAACGATTGCCTATCCGTTTGAAACTTCTCATGGTACCTTCTTACTTTGCTCTCGATGTCTTATTAAGTTTCAATTCGAGAGATACTAATGCTTCTTCCCATGAGTTAACCGTCCGATGCTCAATCTTGTTAGAATTCGTCCTTATAGAGCTTTTCCCCTCTTATCCTTTCGTAAGTATGGTGAAGATCCTGAAGGAAGGACGGCAACTTTATCATGATGCATTGATGCATAGGAATGAAGACATCAATGCTATGGATCGACCTCTTCGAGAAGAGCAACCAAAACCGAGAAGACTCGTTAGAACTTCGTAACCAGACCTTTCCCCTTACTCCATACCTTAAATCTCGGGACGAGATTTCTTGTAGTGGAGGAGATTTGTGACGTCCGGATAATTAAGCTACAGTAACCCTCTACTAATGAGGCCATGTCACCACGATTACTGTTGATAAACTCGCGTTGATTCAAACCCCGTTCAATTTCAATTTAAATTAAAGTCAGCGGTAAAAGTTTTCAAATATTAAAACTAAAATGATCAGATGGAGCCAAATAATGCATAGGTAATTATGGTGAAGAAGCCAAACTTTTATAAAATGGTTTAATACTCTAGAATGAATAAAACAGTTGCTAAAAAATTAAACAAATGCCTTTTGAATTTTATAAAATACTAAACTATTTTGTTCAGGGGTAAAACCTTTTGTGACAGTGGTTGGAATTGTAACTCTGTTTTAGGTGTGGGTTTTACTCTTTCTAAAACAAAACAAAACTGTTAAAGAAATAAAACAAAAGATAAAAGAAAGATAAAAATAAAAGAAAACAAAGAAAAGGCAAACCCCCCACCCCACTAGGCCTTGGCCCAGATGGCCAAGCGGCCCAGCCAGCCTCGGTCCACCCCATCCAGCCCACTCCTCGCACCAGACACATCTCCCTCCCTGTACCTCTGCCCTGGGTCTCTACAGGCGCCGTCCCCGCCGGACCGGCGACGCCCCCACGAGGATAAGGGCGCCATGGTCCCCTCTCGGCCTCGTCAGCCCCACCCACCTGCTGCGCAGATATTTCCCCTCACCCTCTCTCCCTCATCGCTCTCTCACTCGCGTCCAGATACACCTCGTCGTGCGCCCGCATCACCATGGCCGACCTCACCCGTGCGCCCACTTAGCTCCCCGCTATCCCTGCTTTCGCCAGAAGAACAACCGCCGACTACCTCGTCTACTGGAGCCACCTGTTGGAGTTGAAGCTCTCTGCATCAACCACGGCGACGTCTTCTTCATCCTCGTCACCGACTACCGCCCCGCTGCCGATTCCCCTATCTCTGAACCTCCCCGGAGCCACCCGGGCCTCATCGAGCTCGCCACCGGCCCTCCCCATGGTGAGCCTGCTCCATTTCCCCCTGTTTCCCCCTCTGCTGTGTGCCCCCGTTGTTCCTCTACGGCGGACGGCCCCTGCACGACCACCATGCCCCGCTCGCGTCGCTCACGGCCGCTCCACATGCGCCCGCTGCCTCACGCACCCCGCCGCACTCGGCCACTCCCTGGTCGCGCCCACGAGCGACCCTGCGGCCGCCTGCTCACCCGCGACCCTGCTCGCTTGCTGCTGCTGCTGCCTGATGCAGCGATGATGTGGTTGATGTGCTACTGCTGCTCGCATGATGCTCCCGCTTTCCTGCTACTAATCTGCTACTGCTGCTGCTGTTGTTTTGATGTTGCTACATGCGTCGTTGTCGCCTAGTGTTGCTGATGGTTTTGGCCGCCGGTGCCTCATGTGCCCGTGCGTATGTGCACAACCGGTTGTGCCTCTGGCCGACGTATTTGGCTAGAGTTAGATTAATCTAGGAATAGATCAGGTTAGTTTGTTTGTTTAATTAGTCAAATGTGTAGATGACATGCGGCCCCTTCTAGATTATTTTAGTCTAGCTACTTTTATTAGCTCATATGACACTTACATGTGGGTCCTCTTGACCCAGTTGACCAGTCAACATTGACTGGTCAACTGCTATTGACCCTGCTGACTGGACCATCCCTGGCCCCACTGTCATACACATGGCTAGCCCCCTAGTAGGTGTAAAAGGTATCTGCCTATTTTAGTAATTAAAGGAAATAGATAGAAGAAATATAGAAAATGCAATAAAACCTTTGAAAATTAATATAAATAATCCATAGCTTAGATGAAAATACTTTATACATGAAAGTTGCTCAAAACAACGAGACGAATCCGGATACGCAGCCTGTTCGTCCGCCACACATCCCTAGCATAGGAAACTCGCAACTTTCCCCCTCTGGTTCATCTGTCCGAAAACGCCAAACACTGGGGATACTTTCCCAGATGTTTCTCCCCTTCACCGGTATCACCTACTACCGCGTTAGGGCACACCGAACACCGCGTATTGCCTTGTTACGCTTTGTGATGCTTTTTTGCTCTGTTATTTATTGTGTTCCCTCTCTGTTACTTCTTTCCGGTAGACCCTGAGACTACCGGCGACCCCCAGTTTGACTATGGAGTTGACGACCCCTCCTTGCCAGAGCAACCAGGCAAGCCCCCCCCCCCCCCCCCGATCACCAGATATCGCCTATTCTTCTTTCTACTTCTTGCATTAGAGTAGTGTAGTATGTTACTGTTTTGATTAATACTATTCTGTTGCATAGCCTGTCATTGTTGCTACATCTGTTGATACCTTACCTGCAATCCTAAATGCTTAGTATAGGATGCTATCTTACCATTAGTGGCCCTACATTCTTGTCAGTCTGCCATGCTATACTATTGGGCCGTGATCACTCGGGAGGTGATCACGGGTATATACTATACATATACTATACAGATGATGACTAAAGTCGGGTCAGCTCGTTGAGTACCCGCAAGTGATTCTGATGTGGGGGCTGGAAGGACAGGTGGCTCCATCCCGGTAGAGGTGGGCCTGGATTCCCGACGGCCCCCGACTGTTACTATGTGGCAGAGCGACAGGGCAGGTTGAGACCACCTAGGAGAGAGGTGGGCCTGGCCCTGGTCGGTGTCCGCGGTTACTTCAAAATAACACGCTTAACGAGATCTTGGTATTTGATCTGAGTCTTGCCACTGGCCTATACGCACTAACCAACTACGCGGGAAAGATATGGGCACTCCACGTCGTGGTATCAGCCGAAGCCTTCGTGACGTCAGCGACTGAGCGGCGCGCGCCGGATTGGACCGTAAGCCTGCTCTTGTATTAAGGGAGCTAGGTCTGCTTCTGGCCGCCCTCGCAACATGCAGGTGTGCAATGGGCGATGGGCCCAGACCCCTGCGCGCATAGGATTTAGACTGGCGTGCTGATCTCTCTGTTGTGCCTAGGTGGGGCTGCGACATGTTGATCTTCTGAGGCTGGGCATGACCCAGGAAAGTGTGTCCGGGCAAATGGGATCGAGCATGTTGGGTTATGTGGTGCACCCCTGCAGAGAAGTTGATCTATTCGAATAGCCGTGTCCCTCGGTAAAAGGACGACCCGGAGTTTTACCTTGACCTTATGACAACTAGAACCGGATACTTAATAAAACACACCCAAACAAGTTCCACAGACAACCCGGTGATCGCTCTTCTATAGGGCGACGAGGGGAGGATCGTCGGGTAGGATTATGCTATGCGATGCTACTTGGAGGACTGCAATCTACTCTCTTCTACATGCTGCAAGACGGAGGCTGCCAGAAGCGTAGTCTTCGATAGGATTAGCTATCCCTCTCTTATTCTAGCATTCTGCAGTTCAGTCCACCGATATTGCCTCTTTACACATATACCCATGCATATGTAGTGTAGATCCTTGCTTGCGAGTACTTTGGATGAGTACTCACGGTTGCTTTTCTCCCTCTTTTCCCCCTTTCCCTTCTACCTGGTTGTCGCAACTAGATGCCGGAGCCCAGGAGCCAGACGCCACCGTCGACGACAACTCTTACTACACTGGAGGTGCCTACTACTACGTGCAGGCCGCTGACGATGACCAGGAGTAGTTTAGGAGGATCCCAGGCAGGAGGCATGCGCCTCTTTCGATCTGTATCCCAGTTTGTGCTAGCCTTCTTAAGGCAAACCTGTTTCACTTATGTCTGTGCTTAGATATTATTGCTTCCGCTGACTTGTCTATGATCGAGCACTCGTATTCGAGCCCTCGAG
This sequence comes from Triticum aestivum, assembly GCF_018294505.1. NCBI lineage: Eukaryota > Viridiplantae > Streptophyta > Magnoliopsida > Poales > Poaceae > Triticum > Triticum aestivum. The sequence continues at coordinate 484,303,433 of NC_057810.1, read as the reverse complement.
GCCCCTGGCTTGTATTATGATGCTTGTATGGCTTGTTTTATTTGTAGATTTGTGTTCTGATATCTTCCCGTGAGTCCCTGATCTTGATCATACACGTTTGCGTGTATGATTAGTGTATGATTGAATCGGGGGCGTCACATCTTGCAATAGAGAAGAGGGAGAGGCGAGACGGTGGTTTTGGAATGGATATGATGGAGAGGAGAGGAGGTGGTTTTGCAATGGAAAAGATCACAAGAGGGAGAGGCTAGACGGTGGTTTTGGAATGGAGATGATGGAGAGGAGAGGGGGTGGTTTTGCAATGGAGAAGAGGGAGAGGAGCATGCGGCAGCGATTTAGGATTGGACGAGAGGGCCGGCGCGCTGTGACTGGATCAAAATCAAAATCAATTTACCCTTCAATTAAGAAAGTGAACCCACATTAGCTAGTCAACTCCATAGTCAAACTGGGGGTCACCGGTAGTCTCGAGGTCTACTAGAAAGAAGTAACGGAGAGGGAACACAATAATAACAGAGCAAACAAAGAATCACAAAGCGTAACAAGGTAACACGCGGTGTTCGGTGTGCCCTAACGCGGTAGTAGGTGATACCGGTGAAGGGGGAAACATCCGGGAAAGTATCCCCGGTGTTTCGCGTTTTCGGACAGATGAACCGGAGGGGGAAAGTTGTGAGTTTGCTATGCTAGGGATGTGTGGCGGATGAACGGGCTGCGTATCCAGATCCGTCTCATCGTTCTGAGCAACTTTCATGTATAAAGTATTTTCATCTTAGCTATGGATTATTTTATATTAATTTTCAAAGGTTTTATTGCATTTTCTATATTTCTTCTATCTACTTCCTTTAATTACTAAAATAGGCAGATACCTTTTACACCTACTAGGGGGCTAGCCATGTGTATGACAGTGGGGCTAGGGGTGGTCCAGTCAGCAGGGTCAATAGCAGTTGACCAGTCAATATTGACTGGTCAACTGGGTCAAGAGGACCCACATGTATGTGTCATATGAGCTAATAAAAGTAGCTAGACTAAAATAATCTAGAAGGGGCCGCATGTCATCTACACATTTGACTAATTAAATAAATAAACTAACCTGATCTATTCCTAGACTAGTCTAACTCTAGCCAAATACGCTGGACAGAGGCACAGTCGGTTGTGCACATACGCACGGGCACATGAGGCACCGGCGGCCAAAACCATCAGCAACACCAGGCGACAACGATGCATGTAGCAACGTCAAAACAACAGCAGCGGCGGCTAGCAGATTAGCAACAGGAAAGCGGGAGCAGCATGCGAGCAGCAGTAGCACAACAGCTGCATCATCACTGCATCAGGTAGCAGCAGCAAGCGAGCAGGGTCGCGGGTGAGCGGGCGGCCGCAGGGTCGCTCGTGGGCGCGGCCAGGGAGTGGCCGAGCGCGGCGGGGTGCGTGAGGCAGCGGGCGCGTGTGGCGCGGCCGCGAGCGACACGAGCGGGGCATGGTGGTCGTGCAGGGGACGTCCGCCGCACAGGAACGGCGGGGGCACGCAGCAGAGGGGGAAATAGGGGGAAATGGAGCAGGCTCACCATGGGGAGGGCCGGTGGCGAGCTCGACGAGGCCCGAGTGGCTCCGGGGAGGTTCGGAGATAGGGGAATCGGCAGCGGGGCGGCGGTCGGTGATGAGGATGAAGAAGACGTCGCCGTGGTTGATGCAGAGAGCTTCAACTCCAACAGGTGGCTCTAGTAGACGAGGTATTCGGCGGTCGTTCTTCTGGCGAAATCAGGGACAGCTGGGAACTTAGTGGGCACGCGGGTGAGGTCGGCCATGGTGATGCAGGTGCACGGCGAGGTGGATCTGGACGCGAGCGAGAGAGCGATGAGGGAGAGAGGGTGAGGGGAAATATCTGCGCAGTAGGTGGGTGGGGCTGATGAGGCCGAGAGGGGACCATGGCGCCCTTATCCTCGTCGGGGACGGCGCCTGTAGTGACCCAGGGCAGAGGTGCAGGGAGTGGGATGTGTCTGGTGCGAGGAGTGGGCTGGATTGGGTGGACCGAGGCTGGCTGGGCCGCTTGCCCATGTGGGCCAAGGCCTAGTGGGGTGGGGGGTTTGCCTTTTCTTTGTTTTGTTTTATTTTTATCTTTCTTTTATGTTTTCTTTTATTTATTTAATAGTTTTGTTTTGTTTTACAAAGAGTAAAACCCACACCTAAAACAGAGTTACAATTCCAACTACTGTCACAAAAGGTTTTACCCCTGAACAAAATAGTTTAGTATTTTATAAAATTCGAAAGGCATTTATTTAATTGTTTTAGCAATCGTTTTATTCATTCTAGAGTATTAAACCATTTTATAAAAGTTTGGTTTCTTCACCATAATTACCTATGCATTATTTGGCTCCATCTGAACATTTTAGTTTTAATATTTGAAAACTTTTACCGCTGACTTTAATTTAAATTGAAATTGAACAGGGTTTGAATCAACGCGAGTTTATCAACAGTAATCGTGGTGACGTGGCTTCATTAGTAGAGGGTTACTGTAGCTAATTATTCGGGCGTCATACAAGACCACCATCTCTCCTCCCATCTTCCAAAGCTAGCACCGGACCACTCAGAAGGACATCTATGGAGAGGATGCAGCAGCGAATCAGGCAGATCGCCGGCGGCGACCAGGCAAAGTTAGCCAGGCTGAAGGAGATCCTTACTTGGTTTGACAATGAGTGGGAGATTTCGAGGGTGGTGCGGGCCATGTGGCAATGTATGCGAAAGAGTGAGACAGCGACGATGAGGGTGGCGATGTACATGTACTCCTTGGTGGCAGTCACATCGCAGTCCTCCGAGTTCAACGAGTATCTCCTCTGGGCGATGGAGCAGACAGATTCACCCGAGGCGACAGTTAGGCGGAGGTGGTGGGCGTACAGGTCGAAGGTCGAGCACCCAGAGGATAACAAATCGATCGAGTATGGTGTGCCATTCGTGAGGGTGCAAAGCCAGCCAGAGCCACAGGAGTATTCGTTCTCCCACCGCAAGAGGAGGCCGGATGGCGCGACGTCACTTCCCCGCCGTTCTCCATGGTTCCCTCGACGCTCACCTCGTTTCAACGGTGGTGGTAGGGTTTAAGGTAAGCTTCGTACTAACCTAATCTTCCACCTGCCCATGCTTACAATCAGTGTGACAGCTAATGAAAATCATGCTTACAATCAGTCTCCGAGTACTACGCCAATCACCCTGAAATAGCTCTGGACCTTTGGGTCAAAGTTGTAACACAGTGTACAAATGAAGAAAAATAGTTTGGTGCTTCTTTCAGAAAAAAGTACTCCCTAGAAAACTGCCAATATAAGCTACTAGTATTTGGTTAGAGGATTTGCTACCGAGAAAGATCCGTCCACAGAGAGCGCCACACATCCCACTGGTGATGGTGGATGCCAATGCGTGCATGCAGCATGGTTGGTGTCGGTAATTTTTACTTGGCACACCTCGCACTCTGTATATATGCCGGTTCCATACGTACATTTGTGCAGTTCCACCAAAATGCAACTGAATAACCCTGTTTGCACAGATAATGAAAAAGCATGATTACATTATAGTGGCACTAGTTGATTAAACACACAAAATAAATAGAAGAAAATATTGCGGTAGTATCATAGTACGCCATGCTGCGAGGGTGAGATGGGCCCTGTGACGCTTCATACGGTACGCCTCATACTGGAAATCGTCCCAAGTCTCCCAGATACACCTTCTGCAGTGATGAACATCAGTGTACAGCGGTAGTACAAGGAGGCGCCTTGACACATTCAAATCTCTATTTTTGTACAGATCAACTAAAATCAAGCACCCTAGTTTGCAGAAATGCTTAAACATTAACAATGGGACTAGTTGATGAAACATACATTAACAAAGAGAAGCACTTTCTTTATCTACATTGGAAATAAAATGATAGAGAGGACACTCGCTCTATTTTAACTGTATTATTACTTCATTTTATCAGTGACACTAGGGTCGAGCAGGTGGCAAACAAGGTGTATTGTGCGTCGCAAGGATGGAGGCCGGGGGTGCTTAGACTGGGATGCTGAAGCTGGCTCTTTCAGTCACCAACATGGATGATTCAATTCGTGGGACCTTTTGGTGCAGTTCACCTAAAATGAAGCAATTTCCCGTGAGCTAGCAGCTTCTTCTTCATTTTTTTAAGAAAAGGGCTCCAGCCCCGGTTCCATTTCCATCAGAAAACGAAACCCACAGAGCTTCTTCTTCATTAATTGCAATAGAATTTAGCAACATCAAGGTTGGTTGTGAAGCTCCTGGAATGTTCAACCATAATTTGGATATCATTTGTGCAGTTCAACTAAGATCAAGCGTGAAATGTATATCTCTATTTGCACAAAAAAAGGTGGAAAGGAGGGTGACTAACAAGTGATGAAACATGCATCAAATGAAAAGAAACATGTTCCTTATCTGAATGGCAATCCTACAAGGACGGTAGCAATTTCTAAAGCAGTGGCATTTCTAGATAATAGTGTGGGCATTAGGATTAACTATGACAACCGTTAAATACGACATTACTTTGGGCACGGGAGAGTAGGCGGACCAGGACAGTTGCATTTGTAACAAAAAGAACCAGCTTATCTTAATGAGAAATTTAGCGGGACATGTAAAAAAGTGCCATTGATTCATATTACTGGAGGCATTACATTGAAAACAACATTGGTTTAACGTGTCCTTACTTTTAACAGTGCGACTGCTACATTTTACCAGTGGCATTACATAAGAGTGGCTCGGGGCAACAAACATCATAACAGGATATCTGGGATGGTCACATTTTTGTTCGGTATAGCCACCTTATACTGTGTGAGGCTAGCAAATCTAGTGGTGGACTTACTCTGTTGACTTGTCCCCCAGTCCCACTTTCTTTCCTTTTTCAACCAATAGATCGGGTTTATATAAAGTTTGTACTGCGTTTCCCTTTATTTCCCTATTAGACCTAGAGACCAGTTGGATAGCCAGTGTCTGCTACTTTTCGCCCCCATTATTTCCTCTTTCGACCAAGTCCTAGATTCAGGTAACAAATCTTCCCCCACCCCCCACCCCCTTTCTTCCTTGTTTGAACCAAGTAGTACTAGATTCGAGTGCATGAACTAGTTTTACCTCTTAACCGTAAAAAATTAGGTGGTTTTTGAATAGCCAATCGATCCTATCTACGAGGGGGCCTGAGAAATAGTAAAAGATACAAATGCAGCGACGTCAGGAGCTCGGGAAGTACAGCAAGGCCGGTTTTAAAGGAAGTTATACTTGATGGTCGCCGGGATGTCGCTAGGTGGGCAGCGGGAGGCGAATCTGCCCACACTACGACAGCGAGAAAGAAGGGGTCGGAGGCCCTCCCTCGCCAGCGGTGGTTGGGAGAGAATGGCAAGGAAGGCTGATCGGGACGCGCCAGCAGTGGGTAAGAGCCGTCGCCGAGGACGACCGTGTGAACATTGCACCTTCTCACCTTCCCCGGTGGAGAGGATCTGGCTGGATCTGTGACCAGCGGTGAGCAGAGAGAGAGAGTGTGTGTGGCCACCGCTATCGTGTTTAGATCTGGAGAGGACGAGACAGTGTGAAGAGAGCAACACTAGCAAGCAAGCGCGGAGGCTCCTGCCTATATAGTGGAGTACTAGTTTTCTTTTGTCTACCGGAGCCAGCTTGACCTCGTCAATGACTGTTGAGAAGTCTTCATGCACGTGGCCCGAAGGCACAGTTATCGTCATTTTGATCTGAAGCACCGGATTATAAAATATAACACGAAAAATGCCACATGACAAGAAATCAGAACCTCACTGCCCAAAGGAGACAACATGAATCCCGACGGACAAACTAGACTAGGAACAAAGCTCAAATTAAAGATAAACTCGTAGAAAAGGGGTCCGTCGATAGATGTCCTAATTAACATAGCTGGCTTGACCTAGATGGCAGCCGAGTAGTCTTCGTGCATGTGACCCCAATGACTAGCCCAACTCAGTTGTCGCTGTTTAACCCTCGCAGTGATCCGAAGCACATGACACCTAATTTTGCGAGATGACAAGAAACCTTTTTTTTAGATTTCTCACCACAACTACAGCCATGTACAACACAGCCTACACGATATGTAGACGATAGCCAATCCAGGCGTGTCTGCTGGAGTCTGGTCACATGCATGGACGAACTGATCTTTTGTGTCTTGCGGGGATCGTCCAGGCACCAACGTAGTACAACACTTCTCTAGTACTATCGCTCGTCTCCCTCTTCTATTAAGTCACCGGAATTGCGGGGTCGGGGAGTGTGCCTATGGTCGGTTCTCAATTGTGGCCCCACATGTGTGTGCAAACGCAATATGACGCGCGTTCCATCCGGAGAGCAGCGTGCCAGACCGACCGACCGTCTGGGGTGCGACGCAAACACGACGGGCGTGTTGTATACTCCGTACATGTGTACCGCCGTTTTCTAGAGGCTTTGCTCCATGGCGCAATCCATGGATACAAAATTAGTATACTATACTATTTAAAAGTCGAGGGCGGGGCTTTTCCTGTGTGGTAGGCGGGGCAGTTCCGCCTAGTCGGTTCGACAGAGACGCGAGAAGATGAGGGAGTAGGCTGCTACAAACGTAGGGTTGTGTGATTTGACAGCGAGTTACTGCTGGACAGGTGGGGCCCCGTGATTTGACTTGCCATTATCATTTTAACTACGACGCTACGGCCGGCGTGAGTCTCCTGATTCCTGACCATCTCCATACAGGTGCCTCTCCCAATCCTCCACCATGTAGTAGAGGCTAGCTCTTGCATGAGAGTCCACTTCTCCACTTTTTCCTTGCCTCTCTTTCCTCCACATATGCGAAAATGCCATGTAAAGCGCACTATTGTACTTACTTGCTCCTACAGGTGCTAAGCTTTCCACATAGGCATAAAGTCTGATGTGGCAAGTTAATCAAGAAGAGAGAGACTAGTTTGGTGACCCAAGGAAGAAATGGTGCTAAGCACGTGTACCTAGGTGAAAAGACAATTTTGAGTCTATAGCTAATTTAATGAAGCAAACTTAGCAACAAAAAACTAATAAGCACACCATTTCATTGGAAGAGGTCACTCCTTGGCAAATGCAATAAATACTACTCCCTATGTCCCATAATATAAGAACTTTTTTGGCACTACACTAGTGTCAAAAACGTTCTTATATTATGGGACGGAGGGAGTACGAAGAAAGAGATAGAGAGAAGTAAAAAATACACTTATAGCCAACTTTATAGCTAACCTTGTTGTAGTATGAGTGACTAAGTGATGACTATGTATGACATGCCAACATCAGATAGCCTAACGCACCGTGTTAAATCTCCAAGGGTGCGACCGCGCGAGCGACGCGACGGTCGTGGTAGGCGCGACCATGATACGGGCTGCTGGCAGCCCTTGGATCTAAGATCAAACGGTCACATGCTAAGTTACTGAAAATTTGCAGAATAACCTTCTAGGATAGGATATTCACCCATAGGTCTAGAATCACACCATGCAACCGTTCGATCTCAGATCCAAGGGCTCTCGGAAGCCCGTATCATGGGAGAATGGAAAGACACTACCCAGCCGTTCGCACGCTGGCAGTTTGCTCCTACTCGTCCCCGCACGTCCTTTAATATTACGGCGGTTCGCTCCTAGTCGTCCCGTCCGTTCACATTACGGCAGTCCCACTAACCCTAACCCTCCTCCCAAATCCATGGAATCCCAAATCTCCATGATCAGCGGTGAGTACAAGGTTAGAACCATCACCGGTGATGAGTTCGACGTCATCTACACCCGTTCTTCCGCGACGGTGAAAGGATGCCTTTCTCGCTTCAGACGCATGTTCGAAAACTCAGATGATGAGTGGGTCACTGGGCTAGATGTTGAGTACACCACAGTCCTAGGGCTAGAGAAGGATCTAAAGGACGAAGAGAGGAAGAAGCCCGCCGTGATCCAGGTTTGCGTGCATGACTTATGCTTGGTCTACCACATATGCCATGCCGATGTTGAATGCCTGGATTTTAAGAACTTCCTCGAGAGCAACCTAGTCAAATTCGTTACTGTAGACTTTACGAATGACAAAGAAGTCCTGGGTCAGATAGGCCTCGTTGTAGGCAACCCCTTCGACCTCCAGAAGAATTGGCTACTGCCCTCTGGTGGCCAGCCTTCAATGCTGACCCTGGCAGGAGCCATGGTTCATCCTTCGTACGGTATACTGGAGAAACCTCAATACATGTTTCATCGTTATGCATGGCAGCGGAATGTACTAGATATAGACCACATCCACTACGCTGCAATGGATGGATGGCTACCTTTGTTTCAATATCTACAAGGGTTGGATGAAGAGCAAGAGCCAAGTGTCGGTTCAAGCAAAGAAGTATCAGCCAAGAGGAAGAGGGACAAGGACGAAGTCGAGGACGTGGGCGAGGACTCCGAGTAAGGTGGCAGTATCATTGCTCATGGTGGTTCTAATGCAGTGTCTACCGGATTAGTTGCATAGTTTAATTTCAGGTGTGCTTAGTTTAATTTGAGGGGTGTGTTGTGCTGAGCCCCCAGCAGAACTATGTTATGTTTCTTCTCGTTACTTTAACTCTTCAGTACGTACATACAAGTATTTCTTACATTTCATCTTTTAGTTGGTATAGTACTATCACTCGTTTCTTCATATCATATACGTAAATATATATGGCCAACATCATATAGCCAGCAGTTTAGTTGTCAAAGAATTTCAGGGTGCTTAGTTTTGTCAAAGAATTCCAGGATGCTTAGTTTTATTTGAGGGGTGGGTTGTGCTAGACACCATTATTGTGACTAGCCTTTTTAATAGTACTATATGCATAATTTGGCGACGAGCGCTCTCTATATGTACCACCTTTTTTTAATTTCAAGTATTGCTCCATGGCGCAATCCATCGATACTAGTATTGTACAAAAGTATACATTTTTAAAAGGCTAGAGGGCAGGGCAGTCTAGCTTGGTCGGCTTCACGAGAGGTGAGGACCTTTGTGATTTGACAGCTCATTACTGATGGAAGGCGGGGCCTTGTGATTTGACTGCTCGTATAAATGCGCCGACGACCTGAGGAGGAGCAAATAACCGTGCGATATACTCAAGTTTTCCACTGGAGTAGTACTACGACGGAGGAGCACGAAACACGGCAGCCCAGTGCCATATGGTGATAAAAAATGATCTAATTTGCTAGTCATCTCATTGTTAGCATTGTTCTATTCATTCCCTCAAAAAAAGCATTGTTCTATTCATGCCTCGCAAAGAACATGACACATGCGGCGAAACATCTGAAGCAAAAGATGAAACACAGGAGCAAAAGAAGAAGGAAGATTATCACCCCAAATGATCTAATTCGCCGCAGAGTCGTAACTGCTTCTTCATCGCCTCCACGACCTCATCTCCTTGCGCGTCTCCTCCGCCATCTTCTTCATTCTATCCATGACGTGGCATTTCTCGACGCAAGCCTTCATCATCTATTCCACGGCCGCATTACGTACCTTGACATCAGCCGGGTGCTCGATGTGGAGCTTCGCCAACTCCTCCTTCTGTTCCATGACGAGGGCCTGCAGCATCTTCATCAAGGAACTACTATTCTCATGCAGCTTCTTCCAGCCGGCGTTCTTCTCCTTCAACAGGTCGAGCTCGTGGCAGAGCTTCGCCTTGTCCTCCTGAAGTTGCAGGATTTTGCCGGTCGCCTTCTTCTCCGAGGAAATGCTCTTCTTCAGCAGCATCACCAAGCCGGCGGTAAACTCCCCCTGCTTATTGAACTCAGTGGGCATGTCATTGAGGCTCTCCTTCAGCAACTCCACCAAGCCTTGGATGAACTCCTTCTGCTTATTGAGGTGCTTATTGAGCTGATTGGGCATGCCGTCGAGGGATAACGACTCCAGCGCCGCCGGCTCGGCATGTTCACCTCCGCAGCTAGGGCGCTCCTGGGATCCATCGCCTGCCCGTGAGAGATCTTTCGAGGTCTCTGCGTGGCGGCGAGCCCTCCCTTTTTTTCCGCAACCTTGGTTGCCGCTCCCTTGTTATGAGTAGTTCTCGACCTAGAGCTCTGCTCACCGGCCATGGCAAGGACGGACGAAGAAGAAGCACTTATGAGGAGGAAAGGTAGAGTAATTTTCAGTTAGGTAGTTCCCCTTTTAATAACCTAAGTACTAGAACTAGTACTAATACTTGCATAGTGGGAACACGTTCAGGTTTGGTACGTACTAGTAGGTGTGAGCAGGCTTTCGAATGGGATGGGAACAAGGTAAAGATTAATTGATGGTTTTGGTTTCAAGGCCCGAAACGGCACCCGATGAGTTTAGTGGACCATAAATTTCAAATAGACTACACTGCTCAAATGCGTAAATATTGTGTTACTACCAAAAATTGGCACAAAATACGAAGGAGACCAATGGAAGTACTACTAGCAACCCATGATTTAACTACTCGCATGCGCGCGGTGGAGTAGTTATGTCTTTCTTCCGCCCTCACGTCCACTCAATTTGCATGCGCTTATTAATGGACCATCAATGAAGTGAACGACTTCACACGCGTCAAATTATCACATGGGGTGGATCTTGGTACAAAATTGTGTCCGCCCGTGTACCCACGTGTGCGTGCGAGGGAATGAGTGCGTGTGTGGCATGTGTGTGCACATCTTCACTTCATGCATGTACCGACAGTATGGCTCAGGGAGGACGAGTACATTCTTCTGGAACCAGCAGCATGTCACTGTGATCAATCCACACAAGGAGGTCGCGACAACGCCTCCACATGTGCCACGTGGCTTCATGAACTGTAAGAGAGACACTGTGTAGTGTGCCATTGGAATCCTAATTTACGTGTTTTGCACATACTCGAAGTACTAGTAAGGTACACGTGCATTGCACACATCAGATTTTGCAACCAAATTATGAATAAATACCACACTATAGCATGTAAGATCTGAGTCATATATGCCTAATGTAGACCTTCGTTTAATTATTATAGTTCATCTCATTCAAAATCAATTAGTTTTTATAAAAAAAGCTAGGGCCTCTTGGATTCGTAGGATTTCCAAAAGGCGGGAATAGGAAAAACATGGGATTATAGTGGACTGTCGTCTTCAATCCTACAGGATTGTACGAGTGTTTGATTGTGCATAGAAAAAACATAGAATTCTTTCAAAGAGGTTTGAGTGGGTGGGATGTTTCCTATGAAATCTAGTGCAAATGAATCATATGGAAAAATTCCTATGGTTTACAATCCTACGAATCAAACAACCAAGATAGGAAAAATTCCTAAGGATTAGAATCCTCAAAAATTCCTTTGAGAATCCTTTGAATCAAAGAAGCCCTTAATCTATTTTATGATCCATGGAATTGTGCGTTGTAAAGCATAAAGTAAAAACAAATAATGGCAATTCAACTAGAAAAAAAGTTTGGGCAGTTATGATACGGAAGACTCTAGAACAAAAGAGAACCACTGTTGTTTTGAGGTTTGTGCATTATGCTTAAGTTCACCCATGGAGTCTGCTAGATTGTACATGTGGCAAAATCCGGTGGGGGGCTAGAAGATGGTGCGAGGGGCCGAGTGGAGGGAGACTATGAAGGAGTGCACAAGTGCGAGATCGATATTTAGAGAGAGGGGGCGAGAACATGTGCTGTTGCACGTAGTGGCGGAGCCATGAAAAATAAATGAGCTAGGGGGCCAAGCATTGCTAATCCTTTATGAGGAGGGTCAATTCATGAACTTAAACCATTTTTAGCAGAAATTGTCTAATGATCACATTCATATTAGCCTCGATATATAGTGATGTTAGGGGGGCAGGGCCCTTGCTGCCCCTGTCTTCGCCATTGTGCGCGCGTCTGAGAGATGAAGCCGAAGGCATGGATGATGAGAGGGGGACGTTGGATATATAATTAATGTGGGTGTATTAGCTATATATGTTAATCCTATATAGAGAGGTATAGATTGATCGATGTGGATGTGGGAAAGAGGGTGAGACCTCACTGGATATATCGGTTGATCGGTTTGTGTGGAAAACTATGAAAGACCTAGCTATATACACACATACATAGAGGAACATCGATCATTGCGCATGCATGCGTGAGAGACAAAGAATGCCCGTTATGATGGAGAGGGGGATGTGTGTGGGTGTGTGCCTTCATGGGAGACCGACCTGAAGAAAAAGATTGCATGTGTGCGATGGATAATGCCAACTAGTAGTGTGTGTGCATGCATGCACGAGAGAAAGTTAGTGGTACAATTATAAAGAGAAGACGACTGTGTGGGTGTAAAAGACTAGGTGAGGTCATAATCAATGTAAAGTTGAATTCAGATATTTGAATAAGAGATCCTGATGTTTGAAACCCATGCATGCATGAATATAATGGAGATCTGCGCGGTATGGTTTGGAAACGAGCATGTTGTAATGTATACACATTGAACAAGGTTAGACTAATTTGAATTTGAGATACCGATGGCAGACATCATTTGGCCACGTCGCATCCGTGCATGGACACACTATTTTAATTGGAGGCGATGGGTGGCTTTCGCATCACATATCTATATCTATGCCCCTATATATATTATATATTATATATTATATATTATATATTTTTTTTATATTGTGTGCGGGTAACTTTAACTTTGAAAGATGGTCGTCGGATGAGGCAAATCCAATGGTCCAAAGATGGCAAATTTGAGCACTACTGGCCGTTGGATATCATCTAGATTCCACCAGATTTCGCCACATGTATAATCTAGAAGACTCCATGGTTGAACTTAAGCATAATGCACAAACATCAAAACATAAGCACTTCTTCTTTGTTCTAGAATCTTCCGTATCAGAATTGCCCAAATGTTTTTACCTGATTTGCCATTATTTGTTTTTACTTGTGTCTTACAACGCATAATTCCATGAATCTTAAAATAGATTAGCTTTCTTATAAAAACTAGATGATTTTGAATGAAATGAACTATAAGAATTAAATGAACATCTACATCATGCATAAATGACTCAAAGCTTACATGCTATAATGTGGTATTTGTTCATAATTTGGTTGCCAAATCTAATGCGTGCAATGCACGTGTACCTTACTCTAGTCTAAATGGTGTTTGTATGTGTGTTGTGCGTGTTGAGGTGCAAATTGTCTTTTTTTTATACACGTTAAGCTTGTTCTCCCGAAATTTCAAGTCGCGCCTTGTTATGCCGAAAATTCAAGCTAGCGTCTCTGTCTATCATGCTGCGAAACTCCCGCCTCTTCAACCCGCGCCTTGTTAGCCCGAAATATTTAAGATATATCTTTGTCTCATTGTGCTCCGACAACTCCCTCCATCTCTTGCGCCTTGCTATTCCAAAATTACAACGCGCGCGAAAACTCCCACCTCCTGTGAAATCCCGACACGTGAAATGCCCGTGGTACCCCTGAACCGAAAGAACCGCCTCAAATTGGTGGGGGTACTTTTGTAACTTACCCCACATTTCATACAAGCGAGTCCCTAAGCCATGGTTCCCTACTCCCATCCCATCCGCCCACCCATTCGTACACTGAGGCCGCGAAAACCCGCAACGAAGCCCCACACCCTCCGTCTGCCACCCAGCCGGAGCCTCGTCCCCGATGACGTCGTCCACAGCAACACCTCGACATCCCTCATCCACCGTACCGTATGAGGATCCGTCGTCAATCTCATCGTCCCGCCGGTTCAGCCACCCCTTCCTCCACCTCCAAGGAGCTGCCCCGATGTTCCCTCGTCTTTCGCACCACCTCCATTCCCACACAGCTGTCTTCACCTACACAACCGGAAGAGCATCATCATCACCGTTTCCTCGGATGAAGCTGCGGCCTAATCAGCGCCACCAAAGAGGTTGTACACTAATTGCCGCATTTTTTTCTTGATTCAATCTCACGGTACTGCCGGCGCTCGGTCCCAAGCCGACACGGTGCGGCTCCATCCACAGCGGCGTCACCGGCCACTTCCTCCATGGCGTCGCTCCCTCGGCAGCGACGTCCACATCAGTAGGAGCTGCTGCTACTTTAGCTCTCGCTCGCGCTGCTGCTCTGCTCTTGCTCTCGGTCCCCTGCCTGGTCTGCTCTTGCTATTGCTCTTACTTGTGTTGCTGCTCTCGCTCTTGCTCTTGCTTGCGATGCTGCTCCGATTTATCTACACTTCAGTCGACTGAATCGACTCTTGGTCAGTCGATTTTCAGGGGGTGGGGTGGCTCACCAGGGTGAAGGAAGAACCAGCCGCATCGAGGAGGGGGCTCACCGGAGAGGTACCCCACTATCTATCTTAGGGTTCATGGTGCGGGCGGTGGTCACAGGTGGTGGTGGGGCGGTGGCGTGGGGATTGCCGGAGAAAAAGCTCGGCATGGGGGGCCTAGAGGGATGGCCGGGGCGGCGGCGGACCGGCGGTGGGGAGTGTTTTCGGCACGGGCGGGGCAGCGCACCACCGGTCGCGGGCGGCAGGGGGCATCTGTTTGGCCGGTGGTGGCTGGCGGCTCAGGGGGTGGAGATTGAAGATGAACTGCAGGCCCTTGATTTTGTATCCAATGGCTGCAAAATCGACTGACCAGAGATGAAAAAGTCAGTCGGCTGACATGTAGCCTCACCTTACTAGTGCGTTCAGTTTCGACAGTAAAATTCAGTTTCGATAGCAAAATTCAGTTTTGACAGTTAAGTTTAGTTTTGACAGTTAAATTCAGTTTCGACAGTTAAGTTCAGAGATGGGCGGCTGATGTATTTTACATGTAGCACTTTGTGGTTATGTATTTTACGTCATATATTGGAGATGCTATTAGAATTCCACTCAGGTTAACGTTGTCTCTCTTGTCCTGCTTCGGCCTCGGTGTCGTACAACTCACCAGAGCTGCTCCAACGATGAAACCCTCCATCACAACGGAGCAGTACCTTGAGCTCCATCTCCAGACGCCTAAGATCTTCTTCCCTTCCTTCGACAGCCAAGTCAGATGGAGCATCTGCACTGGCCAACCCAATCACGCTGAGATCGACATGGCTTCTCCAAAGAGGTTGTACACTTGTTGCATCTCATTTTTACTCTACATGTTATATATATTGTCCACTGAGCACACATAGTAACGGGAAATACGATTATTTTACCCTACTATATGACAAGCAGTGAGGTACCAGGCAACTTAGCTATCCGTGATGGATTCTCTTGAACGCCATCATTATTTATCTCTGCGTGTTTGATAAGTGCATTTGTCGATGGGACTGGGAGTTGAGCTAGTATGGCAGTGGCCTGGGTCCAAAGTAATAGAAGTAGCACAAAAACATTTTTTTAGCGTAGGATTTTCCTTGCTCAAGCCTGCCTACTAGAATCGTCGGTGCTTGAAAGGAAAAATGAATAAAAACATAGGAATTGGAAAGTTTCCTATGGTACTACTTTTCATGAATTTGGTGCAAAGGAATGGAGCAAAGGAAACATGTAGGATTTGTTCCTTTAGTGTCTCCTTGAAAGAAAAACTGTAGGAATTCTAATTTCCACTTGTCCTCCTTTTCATATTCCTATTCAACAAGCACAAGACTAAGAGATAGTAGCATAATAGCATTATAACCGTACATTTTCTTGTGGTTTGACTTAATCTCACCATGCTTTTTTGCATCCTGTGATATTCAATTCTTGTGAATCAAACACCCAGATTGGCAGAAATCCTGTGTTTTTAAATTCTCTGTTTTGCACGTGCATTCCTATCCTATTCCTGTCTATTTCCTATCCCTACATTGTTAGAATCCTCAAATTCAAACAAGCCCTTACTCATTTACTTCTGTTACAGATATGTGTCAAAGAAAACCTTGTGTGGTTTGTCCTGCTCCTGCGGCGCTATGTTCCACCCCAGCTCAGCTGCTCCAACGACGGAAGGGTTCACCATAGCAGGGATCCGCTCTCTAGACTGTCTTTCGCCACCTCAGATCTTCTTCCCCGCTGCCGGCAGCCACGACAACTGCATTACCATCATCAACTGAGCAGATGACCTTGAGGACTACACGGGTCCACAAGAGAGGTCGCACTCTTCCGTGTCTGCTTGCGTTATGCATCGCTTAATATGATGACATGCTACATTATCATCGTGTTCACCTATTAGACTCTGAGTCAGGTCCAAACTAATGCTAAAACTTGAGTTTTTAAATGGTTGTGGGGTACATATTGGGGCAGCAATCAGTACTATCTGTCTACTATCTGGTTAATCTTGGGTGTCTACTATGAGCTTCATGTTGGGTGCAAACATACATTAAAGGAGCCATTATCTATATTTTTTTAACTAAAGCTATTATTTGCCTGCTATCATTGGTTTTGGGTCTATCCACAGTTTGCTACCATCACTCTGGATTTGTGCATGCACTCCTTACATAATCTCACTATGTTTTATTCCTATCCATGCCAGTTATTGTACACAATGGAACTGATCATGTAGAGCAAAAGAGATGAGCCTTGCGTGGCAATAAAATTTCATGCAGACGTCGCTCCATGGTGGGCGCAAAGGCAGACCCCCCCTCCACCCATTTCGGATCGTAATCAAGAGGAAGATAATTGTGCTGAGGGGGATTCAGAAGGAGAAGACCAATCCTATTTACCCCATGAGGTCTTCGCTCTAACTTGGCATGCTGATGTTGGTAATATCATGCATATGGTGCCTTGCATTGCTTACTGTATACATTAAAGATGTCATCTACTTAGTTTAGACATGCTTTGTGTCAATGCCATCTGTTTAGTTTTTTATATATATGTGAATCATGCAATGCCATCTTGTTTAGCCAGGCATCATATATGTGAATTTCGCAATGCCATCCTGGTTAGCCAGTCATCTTATATGTGAATTATATCATGCCATTATTTTTTATTACGTGTTAAATTTGTCAACAATTTTAGTACATTCGATTACTCTTCCTGTGCATCAGCCATTCGGCATGGTCATGGAAAAATCTGAAGTGGAAACAAGGTCTTCAGAGCAGACAATGCAATCTGACGAAGCGCATGTCTTGCTGGATACAGATAGCTCCTCAGAAGAGGATTCAGAGACAGATGACCAATCATATTCCCCCCCCCCGAGGTGCATGCTCTAACTTGGCAGGGTTATGTTGCTCATATCGTGTGTATGGTATCTTGCATTGCTATGTCATTTGCTTAGTTTAGACATGCTTTGTGTGAATGCCACCTGTTTAGTATCTAATTACCATATATGTGAATTATGCAATGGCATCTTGTTGCAAGACATTATATATGTGAATTATGCAATGTTATCTTGTTGCAAGGCATTATGTATGTGAATTATGCAATGCCATGTTGTTTAGGCAAGCGTCATATATGTGAATTATATCATGCTGTCCTTTTTTGTATTTCTCATTGCTTTTGTCGATAATGTTTGTATATTCAACTGCTCTTCCTGTGCATCAGCCATTTGAATTGGTGATGGAGAAATCTGGAGTGAAAACAAGGTCTTCAGAGCAGACAATGCTACCTGCTGAAGCAGATATCTTGCTGGTTATAGATAGCTCTTCAGAGGAGGATTCAGAGGCACATGACCAGTCCTATTATCCCCCTGAGGTGTATGCTCAAACTTGGCAGGGTTATATTACTCATATCATGCATATGTTGTATTGCAATGCTTAGTTTTTACATCATATACACAATATTGAATGCCATCTCCTTAGTTGACACATCATATATGCGATTGCCCTCTGCTCACTTCCTTAGTATATAAATCATATATTTGAATTATGTCATGCCATGATGTTTACATAGACAGCATGTATCTAAATTATGGCATGCCAACCCATTTTCTAAAGACATAATATAGTTATATCATCTCATCCTGTTTACATAGTCATCATATTTTAAATTATGTCATTCTATCCGTGAATTATATCATGCCATCATGTTTCCATCGACGGCATGTTTGTGATTTATGGCATGCCAACCACTTTAATAGACACATTGTATAGTTATATCATGTCATCCTGTTTACATAGTCATCATATTTTGAGGTATGTCATTCTATCTTGTTTAGTTAGCCATCCTACATGTGAAATTGTGTCATGCTATCCTGTTTAATTAGCCATCATATATGTGAAATTATGTCCTGCTATTCTGTTTGGTTAGACAACATAAATGTGAATTATTTCATGCCCTGTTTTCTTCCCTACTATCCGTTGCACCTGTCTATTTTACAATGTCTATACATTCAATTACTTTTCTTGTTTATCAACCATTTCAATTGGAGGGGGTGATGGCAGTATCTGTGGGAGTAAAAACACGATCTTCATAAAAGATCGTGCTACCTGTCGATGCAGATAGAACCATGGTTGTACTTGCCCAAGACCTAGCCCCACCACACATAACCCAGAGTCATGCAGATTGTACCCCTACCCAGTTGGACAGAGAACCAGCTACACCCCTTCTAACCCCAACCCCAGCAGATAGTAACCCAGTTCCCATTGACACAGCACCGTCTCCACCACAGAGCACCCAAACACGAGTAGTTAGTAAGGCAACTGCAGTGCCCAAAGCACGAGGACCACCACTCCGAACCCCAAGTCAACGCTTAAAGCAGAAGAAGAATTGTTCTCAGGTCAGGTTCCGTAGCTATGGTTCATACTACTTTGCTCTTGCATCACTGTATTTACTCATACCAACTAATTTCAAATTTGAAGGATGCAATTGAAACTCCAATGGCGCAACGGGTATGTTTTAAACATGTTTCTTTAACGTGTTTGGCTGTTTGCTATTGTAACTTGCTCTATGTTGATTTCAGTTTCAATTGAATAAACAGTTATGTTCTCATGCCATGCACATTACAAGTGTTGTTATTACTGTGTAGTTTCCCGCACTTATATTCTGTCTATGCTGCTTTGTCTTAAATAGATATGATTCGAACTGTATCTATCTTGATTTGGCAACATAAACTAGAATGATATAGACCATACAGTGACCATACTACATAGATATATGTTTGTTTCATGCTGTTATCCTATCCACCTTACTACTGAACTGGTTTACCAAAATGAGTTTCATATACTACATTGTAAACATGTGATGTGTTTGTTTGTTTCTCTTTTAGAACACAGATAAAATATTGGAGAAGAGTACCCCATTATGCAATGGTAAAGGAAGTAATGCAGATAAGGTTCAAGATAGTGAGACATCCCTATTGGTCTCCAAGAAAGCTGATAAAAACTATATTGAAGACACTGAGACAACCCCAAAGTCCTGTCTTGATGTAGTGTTCGAGTTACTGGCTACTACTGCTGGCACCAGCTCCTCGATCTCGTTGCCTGAATCAGTTCAGCTTATTGAGTCTCAACTTCAAGTTGAAAGACATCGATCAGATGTTATGCGACAGGAAGCCAAAGGACTGAGGAAGTCCCTGCAGAATTCAGATGCATACTTTCTGGTGCAACAGCAAGTGCTGGAGGACTTAAGCGCCAAATAAGAGAAAGTTAATAAGCTTGCTAAGCATCTTGCCAACATTATGGGTACCCATGATATTGTTTCTTGAGCTCTTCTGAAGTGGTTTCGGTTCTGGACTTGTTTTGTTGTGGCGTTTATATGTTGTTGTGTTCCCTATATTTGCACTGGTGGCGAACTTTGATGCACAGTGGATGTAATATGTGTAATAGTCGTGATAGCCTAGCGTAAGTTGCTTGCTTATTTATTTCCTTATTGTCTTGTTTATTTCTTTGCTTGTAGTCAGTGCAGTTCTTTTTCCGTAGTTTGCTAGTGGCTGCAATAACCTACTTTTTTAAAACTAGGCCACAATAACCATGGGCTACATATTTACTGTAGTTACCATTTCCCTCCTACGGACCGTAGAAACAATGGGCCTTCTATGTGTCGTAGAAACAATGGGCCTTATACGTGTCGTAGACACAATGGGCCTTCTACGGGCCGTATCATCGATGGGCCTTCTACGGGCCGTATGATCGGTTGGCCAAACATGGGTCAATAACAGACCGCATTATGGTCGTCAACAAGCTAGAGTTGGAATCGTCTGTTCATGGGCCGACCATAACGGGCCGTCGTTAATCGGCCATATTTGATGACGCTATGAAAATGGCCCAGCATATTAACGGGCCACAAACGGGCCGACTGTAACCTCGGGTTGAATTTAGCCCACAAGCAGAAAATGACAGTAACGGGCCGTAAGTAAACGAATGCTGGAAATGAGACCAAGAATAAATGGGCTCTGAGAAGGCCAAAATATAACATGGCTGGAAATGGCCCAACGGAATAAGGGGCCATCAATGGGTATAAAGTGATACATTGTTCATTACGGGCCAGTTTCACCACGGGCCGTTAATGGGTATAACATGATACGATGTTCATTGCGGTCCAGTTTCACCACGGGCCGTTAATGGGCCAAGAGTTACAAAGGGCCTCATATGGGCCGAAAGACGTCATGGGCCATACATGGGCCAGAAGTGAAAACGAGCTGGAATCATATTGGATGGCCCAGATGACGCTACTGGGCCTAATTCGGATAGGATGTAACGGGCCTTGGGTTAGCGGGTTGTAAATGGGCTATATGTGAACAGGCCATTAACAGGCTTTCCATGGGCCAACCCGCCACCTTTTTACCAAGTCAAACGGGCCGGCCTTTTCACAGGAATGGGCCTCTGTTGGGCCGTGCCATGTGTCGACGTATCATAGGCGCCTTTTGTCCAATGAGTGGATGACATCTGTCCCAACGATGAGCCGACACGTGTTTCCTCTAGCCAATGATGATTTTACACGTGGAAAATTCCCATTGGTCCGGCTGTTAACGGGTTATCGGATCCAAAACCCGACCCGATAGCTTAACGGCGTTCCGTTATGGTGGATGCCACGTGTCGGTCACCCTTGACGAAAGCACTTCTGTAACGCGTGATTTATCATCATGGAAGTGGACACTTCCGTGATGATAATTTTTGTAATGTCATGGAACACTTCTACGATAGCACAGGTATGACTATCTTGATTCTGTCATAAAATCGTCATGGATGTACATGCATGACAGAAAATGCGACCTACTGTGACAAACACGTATCATCATGGAAGTGCATTTTTTTTTGTAGTGAACACACATTGTTTTGAACGAAACATAAGCTTGCGGTTATTATAAGGTCGAAGATTCGGCCAGTAAGCACATCCAAAGACACGAAGAGAGGTGTAGTCTGGTTTGATGTTGAGGAGCCGTTCCATAGGGGTGGCATTGAGGCACCCGCAAGAAGAGCTAAGCCAACCTCTATGATATGCCTATGTTTACGTTCGGTCGACCCATTTTGTTGATGGGTGTGAGGACAAGATACATGATGAGAGATTCTAATTTCTTGAAATAAAGAGTTTAACTTCTCATATTCGCCCCCCCCCCCAAATCAGATTGGAGAGCAATGATTTTTCTATCGAATTTTCGTCCAACGAGTGCTTGGAAGTTTCTAAAAATTTGGAACACATCAGATCGTCTTTTTAGAAGATAGATCCAGGAATTTTTGCTATAGTCATCTATGAAACCGACGTAATAGGTGTGTCTACCAACAAAAGAAGGGGCAGGCCCCCACACATCAGAAAAAATGAGCTGTAAAGGTTGAGTAGACACACTTGTCGAAATCGGATAAGGCAATTGATGACTTTTAGCTCGCTGACAAGAATCACAAGTAGTTTCGACATCACGCTCTCCAACATATGGGAGCTTATTTTTCCTAAGCACACGTTAAACTAAAGAAAAGGCTGCATGTCCTAATCGATCATGCCACCATGTTGAAGACACTTTGCTGGCACTAAAAGCTTGTTTATTGAATCTTCTAATCTCCGAAATCAAAGGGTAGAGCCCACGAACACATCTACCTCTTTCTTCGTTGTCTGGTCCTTGATCAAAAAGAAGTAAGGGTGAAATTCAAGACATGATTATCAATGGCAATACGATGAATAGAAAGGAGACTTTTGAAGCACTAGGGACATGCAATATTCGTCTAAGATGATTTTTTCTGCTAGGGGTTTTTATAATTGAGTGACCAACATGACGAATCTTCATACCTTCTCCACTTGCAGTGTGGATGTGGTCTTGACCGTGGTACTTCTCCCTCATGGTTACCTTTTCGAGCTCGTCGGTGATGTGGTTTGTAGCACCACTATCAACATACCAGTTGGTATCCACTCCATACGACCCGTCCGCTGCTCCTGCCACCTTTTCATCTTGTGATGAGTCATCCTCATCTTCTTCAAATCTGTACCAACAATCCTTAGCCGAGTGGCCAGGTTTGCCGCAAATCTGACAGCGGATGGCATCTAGACATGATATGTGGGAGGAGTTGGAGTTCGTGCAGTGGCCCTGTTGTTGTTGGAGGAGGGCCTGCCGCCGCCGCTGCTGTTGCCGCGGGAGTTTTTGTTGTTGCCTTGGCCACAGGAGTTGTGGCCCCTGCCGCGTGGCGGTCCTCGATGGCGAGAGCCGCCCCCACGACCACGCATGGTCGCGTTGGCCGAGGACGTGAATCCTCCACTATGCGTGCCTTGGTAGAGGGCGACCCTTTGGTCGAAGTTCCTCATCATCGCGAACAGATCGTCGAGGGAGATCGGTTCTGTACGGGCGTCGAGCGCAGAGATGAGCAGCTGGTACTCCATGTCGAGGCCAGTGGTGATGTAGGAGCCCAGCTCGTCGTCACCGAGCGGTTTGCCCGCCGCCGCGAGCTCATCAGCCAGCGAGCGCATGTGCGTGAAGAAGCTGGCCACAGATTGTGTCCCCTTCCATGCATTGGCGAGGGCGATGCGTATGTTGTTGACGCGGGACAATGACTATGACGAGAACATGCTCGACAGTGCCGTCCAGAGATCATGGGCATGGCCGATTGATGTGACCTGCACAAGTACCTCCTTGGAGAGATTATTCAGAAGGTATCCTAGTACCTGTTGATCTTCACGGATCTAGATCGGATGAAGGGGGTTCGGCATAGACTCCTCTTTCCCGTCCTTGTCCTTCGTGACGATGACTTTGGCCGGCTCGGGCATGCTGCCGTCGACATAGCCGAAGAAGCCTGCACCTCAGAGTTGCGGCGTGATCTGCGTGCGCCACGGGATGGAGTTGGTGCAGGTCAGCTTCTCGGTGATCCGGCCAGAGAGGCCAGAGTTTGCGACGCTGGAGGAGGCGGCCATGGCGGAAGCTTTTATGTGGATGGAGATAGGCTAGATGTATTGTGGAAGAGTTAGGCTCTGGTTACCATGTAGAAAGGCTTTAACGTCGTACCATCTCTGGCGACGGTTCCGTGTTTATATAGCAGGGTCGCGACCTCCTTGATAGCATACAAGCTTCGGTAGTTGAGATACAACTTGTGCTACAAGAGATAGAATAGAGATAGAGGGAGTTGTTACAAAGAGATAAAGAAGAATGCTAACGACCTAGTCTATCTCTTCCTGCCGCGCCTGAAGGCTTTTGTAATCGTGACAACATTAGGTGCAATATGTTTAACACAACCATCTGATGATGCAATGCCCCTTCGCGCTCAGTTCTGGTTCCTGCTCCTGAGTGATGTTGGCCTTGGCCTACTTGCTCCTGGACCGGAGGTGTTCCATTCTAGCAGGTTGCCGGCGACCAAAATCCGAGAAGCGTCGATGATTATCATCTTGGGTGTCCGCAAGCTATGGTTAGAGAAATGCCACGAGTCTTTGAGGGAAAGATAAAGCCGGTGCATCGTGTGGTTAGCCTAGTTCTAGATGATTACAAACTTTGGCGGCAGGCTAAGTAGAGCAGGTCAAGCATGTATGAGGAGTAGAGTGTAGTGTTCTAAGGGCGGTTGTGCGGGCTGTTTGGATCATCATATGTCCTCTGGATGAACTCCATGGTAACTTGTAATATTTCTTCTCCTTCTTAATACAAATGAAATGATAGGCAACACTCGTTGCTTGTTCTTGAAAAAAGATAAGCAGAAAAGTGTGCGAGGATTATGTAAATTGAAACAAGTAGGAAAAATCATATTAACTCATAGGCCAAGATGAAGACGAAGAGGGCACTTCGCGCACTCTGGTACCCATCATCGCAATTGTGCCTATTCGACGTGTGAGGCTTGGCGATCACCATCACATGCCCTGCACAGACCCTACAAGCATCAAAGCACGGACTTGCATGTTATGTCAAAAGTTTACTTATAGCACTATTTTTGCATCATAGTCTTGAGGAGAAATGCATTATGAGGTTTGTAATTAACAGAGTACTTGGGATATACACTCTTACACACTCCAACAAGATAATTTAGACATACACAGATTTGTTTGCACTGCACCTAAACATATCTTCTTGTACGAAGTAAAATATGCATTGCATTTCAAAAGACCGTTGATGAACAAAAAGATGGTTGTAAAAGAAATGGCCGAGATGAACTCGTCCTGCTTCCTCGGCCACTGAGCAAGCAAAGAGCATATACCAGATGAAAGTGCAACAATGGTTGTGTGCATCAAGAGATGCGGGGGGGGGGGGGGGGGGGGGCTTTCCTCCTTTTCGAAAAAATTTATATGAAAGTGTACAATTCACATCAGGATGCATGCATGAATAGAACAAAAAAGAAGGGAAGGGAGAAGGGGTGGGACATGGCTGGGCGAGAAAGACTGGATCGTCCTTGTTGTCACCTCCCAGCGGCGGCATGGCCTGAGCTCCATGTTCGCTTCCTCTGCCTTATCGTTATCCGTTGTTGCCGTCAAGCGAGGTCGTGGATGCATCACTTGAGAAAGGCCATGGTTGCTGACGTGCCTCGTGAAGAGGGCGAGCTTGAGCAAGGAAGAGCCCACGACTCCGAGGAAGCGCATGAGGAGGAACGACGGCGGCGGCCCCTATCATGCCATCCAGGGGAGTCTAAGGGAGGATGATTGTGCGGCGCGAGAGGATGGCGGTGGGGAGCGAGAGGAGGCAAGAGCGAGATTGGTGGCGGACGGTCGAGATCGAAGGCAGAAACGAATCGGACGGACGAGAACCTCAGAGCTCTGAGAAGCCTCCGTGTCCCGCACCAATCAAGAATTGAGATGTGGCATTGCCCGCTTTTGCATTGAACGGGATCCTGCATCAGCCACGGCCCCAATTAAATCTGAGAATGGTTTCATATTTAAACCATACCCGTATACGTATTCTCAAAACCATACTTGAACTATAACCGCTTAATATCATTTTCAGCCCAACCAAAACTAAAACCACTATTTTTTTCCACCCAAACCAATTTAAACCCAATACATAACCATGGGTTTAAACCCAATAAATAACTATAGGTTTGACTCAATGTACATCTGATTACACAAGTTGACATGTTAAGAAGTAAATGAGATAGAACAGACATAAGTGCATCTACAACAGTTTGGGAACAAAGTTATCCTTGAGATACAGTCGGCAGACAGCAAGAGGCAAAAGACAATGCCCACGACTGAAAAGCTCACTAATAAGTGTATTAAACCCAATTCCTTAGCCAAAGCACAAGCAGACATGTCTGATTTGCATGTGGTGTTTCCCCAAAACACAGAATTACAAAGTGCATCGCAGCGTGCACGCGGATCAAAACTACTCATTGTTGGTGCGTCGTTTGTTATTGCACATAATCAATGCCCGGAAACTGGTTTGAACCCATAGTTTATAGCCGCTAATAACCAAACTATTTAAACCCATAACCAACTATACCCAAACTAGTTTCTCCACATACCCAAACCAAAACCAAACTAAAAAAGACTCGGCCCAATAAAACCTGAACTAATCAAACCCAAAGTAAAAACCGAACCATTTCACCCGGTTTTTGAATAACCATTCCCAGGTTTAGCCCCAATAACCTGCTGGGTGATGCACAACAGAAAAGTGGGCTCTGTAATCACTGAACATCCATCAAGGAGCACGTCCTTCCCCGTCACGCGCACAGCTCATTGCAACTACATACGCAAACCAAATTTAAATGGCGTCGACCGGCAGCCACATAAATTGGACAGCAGCAGCAGCAGCAACCAATACCAGTCAGTAGATAGAACGCACGCACGACACTCCGTCGTCTCAGACAGTTAGAGCCAACTGTTACGTCGTCACTCTGGCCTTCATAAATCACGGGGCTCCCGTTTTAATCAAGAGCATCGAGTGCGCACTAACTCCAGCTTAATGCTAGTGCTCCAGCGGAAAAAAAAAAGAGAAAAGGCTCAGCATACTAGTGCAAGTAGCTCGCAGAGTAAATCTTCCGTAGTGTCCAAGAACACGCATACGAGTCCTCGATTCCCAGGGCCAGGAGTAGCAGGTGAGACAATATCACTGGTGCGTTTGATGTACCACTCCACACTGTGCGCTTACAGTATACTCCGGCACTGTGCCCAAGTCTACTGAGAAGACGCCAAATTGGACATCCAGTGCGCGCGGCATGATTCATGTCTTGAAACGGTACCGTCTAACGTCTGACCAGAATTTTGTCGTCCATAATCGAAGGGTCCAAAGCTACTCAAGTCTCAGCCCGTCCGACCGAATCAGCCTTTCCCAAACATAAATTGCAACTGCATCTCTCAGCTGAACCGTGAGCCAGCCGCAAGGGTTTTTGCCCGGTTTATGTACAATTATTATACTCAATTTTGCGATGATTTATACGATTATACCGAGAGGAAGATTCAGTAAATAACAGGAATTACTGACGACTATGGTCTCACGATCCAAGGGTATTGGAATTCAAGTACGATCTCACGACGCAAGGTGTTGGAATTTATTTATAGAACGCGTTTGCTTCGTTTCCACGGGCCCAGCTTTCCCGATTGGCCACACTCGACAGGAGCGTAAATCCACGCTCGCAAAAGGCGGACCCCGTCTCTTTCCTCTCGTGCGACATCTGTCTGGCCTCCTTCTCCTCCTCCTCCCCCCTACCTCCACACACAACGCAGACAACTCCTCAAATCTCACCACGGGACAACCAAACCACCACCTGCTCTGTTCCTCCAATCCGCTGCCCTGCCTTAGCCAAGCTCTGCCGTCGGCCATGAGACGACGCGCCGGTGGCGCTGGCACTCCTCCATTGCCAGACACGCTCTCGGTGTCGCTTCTGCTGCTGCTCCTGCTGGTGGCGACCGAGCTGGGCACCGCGGCCTGCGTCTGCGGAGTTCTTAAGGCGGACGCGGTAGCGGCGGCGACGGCTGCTGCAGCAGCGCGGAAGCGCGGCGGCACGGTGCTTCAGACAGGACCGCCGGCGGCGGCGTGCACCGGCGAGGCGGGAGGAGCGGCGTACGACGAGTCCAAGAGGATGGTACCCCAGGGCCCCAATCCGCTGCACAACTAGCCTGGCCTTCTCATCAGGCTCTGCCGGCTGCCGCGGCGAGCTAGCAGTACGTACTACGTACGTGCCGAGGAGTGGACTGCATGCAGTACCACTGCGCCCTGCCTTTTTTGTTTATCATTTTCTCCTTGCCCTTGTGCCGAAGAGCACGCATAGCAATGCACACACGCTTTTCAGTGTTGTTGTTTAGGTATCAGTATCAGCTAGCTAGCCAGGTAGGGCAAATCGATCAAGGCCACGCGAGATTGTTGTACTAGTGCCAAGTGATCTTCTAAAATTAAATCTTTGTATGTTGACACCTATGGCTTGATTTTTGTTATGTTGTGCCACTGTGTGCATGCTTCCCGCGCTCTTCTTCGAGAGGAATTTGCTCGGTGTTTATTACTCCCTCTTCCTCAAAATATAAGACGTTTTTTGGGGCCTAGACTTAGGTAAAATAACGTCTTATATCTTGATTTTGATACAGAGGGAGTATATCTTAGGGCAGCAAAGTGTTCTTTGTAACATGCTGTGTGAAGCATCACTGTGAAGAAGCCACTAGAGCGAGCTGGTTTAGAAGACGAGCAACAAAGTTGGTAGGGGCAGCAAAGCATTACTGAATTTCAATAGGTAGAATTAAAGACGGGACAGGCAATGCGCGGATCACGGCTCGCAGGAGAAGGTCCAGTGCACTGCATGCACACCTTTTGCAGCTTCAATTCCCTCAGAGAGAAGAAGGTGAGTAGGGCCTCTCGGTTTATCTTGCGGTGAGGTTGACGAATTTACCGTCGCGAGCTAGGGCCAACGCAAATGTTATATGGGTTACGCTCACGGCTCTGAAAATGTCAGGGGAGCATTTGGTTCTGAATTCTGATACATCACTGTTTGAGGACCACAGGGAAAGATGCCTCTGCAAGACTTTGAGTCCCTTTTCTTGCAAAGTTAATACTACTTCAGTTAATCCCACAAAAAAAATGACTGCAGCCAGTCAATGTGAGGATCAGGAAAGTGCAATAAAAAGTCAAAAGCAGAGTCAAATAGGTGTAGTTATATTGCTACTGTAACCAGGCAGCCAAAAGCAGACTGTTTTGGAAAGGCGTCATAAACAGTATACTATTATTTCCAGTACTAAGAAGACACTTAATGCAGGAATTGCAGATATCTACAGTTTAAATTCACTTCTAACATGATTGATGAAGCCAAACTGACTTTCAGCTCAAAAGGAACAGATAAAAATCCAAAGTGACTGAGTTTTTTGGTTCGAGGAAAAATTGACTGAGTTTCGTATTATATTTGCATGAGATGGTGATTCAAGCCTCAAGGCTTGACGAGAATCCTTGTTCTTACGAATCTGCTCAATGCGATTGTTTCCAGCCACCGAAGTCTTCGGGGAGACCGCGCTGGCGAGTATCCTGCATACAGAATAAAAGTGTTGCTCAAGGCCAAATATGCATTAGTTTTGCCATTTTGCCGGTTCTCAAGTAAATATCAGCCTGCTCAAGTTTCTCGGAGCAAAACACGAGCTGATACTAAATTATACTCGCTCCGCTCCAAAATAAGTGTTGTGGGTTTTAGTTTGACACTTATTTTGAAACGGATGGAGTACTTAATCATCGTTCTGTTTGTATGTTGTAGTGATTCACCCAAATAAGTTTTATTCGTCTGGTCTTTGACTTTATTAACATTTTGGACAGTATTGTTTTCTATTTCATAGTCATCTGACAGAATTCGATTGAAGACTAAGATAAAGACAATGGGTGTTTAACATAAATATCTGCCTGCAGACTGATTCAGAAAGATTGACGACAAATATGGCTACAAAGAGTTACTACAAACAAAGCTGAAAAATAATCGTAAAGGGGTAGCATAATAATATTGTTTGTTCGGGAGGTACAACTAATGTTCAGATAGTTCCTCGGTAGCTTAATTCACCAAATACGTTTCAAGGGGAATCACTGATTATAGTAAATCCCAACACTGGCATGTACGATTGCATCTGAAATTGAAATGAACTATATGTTTTCCAATTATCGTCAAAATCTGCATAAACTACGGTATCTTGATGATGATGATGACATGACCTCATTTCTAAGTGACGCCATCGGTACTTATGCAGCTATGCTGTGGTCAGTAACGAGGTAGACCAACAAGGTAGGATCTTAAAAGTGTCTGCATCAATTCATGAAGTCCAGGACCTAAGAACCTACTGACTACTGTTTGAAAGAGATGCTTATACAGGTTATGAACTAGACCTATAATGTAGGAAGATATCATTATCTGCATCAATTGGATCATGGATACCAGAGCCTAAGTACCTACTCTTCGAAAGAGTTAAGAGATGCTTGTACAAGTCCTGGTACCTCCTGGTACCCAACTAGACATTGGGTGGTACCACCCGCTGACTAGCCATCAGAAACACTAGGAACCTTAGTGGTTTGAGGTTATGAACACACCAGATAGAGGAAGGGGGTGAATTTATTTTCTCTTGCAAACATTAACAACAGACAGTCTGGGGAGTTCAGACCAGATTCAAGAATTCAGTTAAAATTAAAAATATGGAAGTACTACCTCTGTCCCATAATATAAGAGCGATTTTGACACTACACTAGTGTCAAAAACGCTCTTATATTATGGGACGGAGGGAGTAGCATTTTAGGATCTACCTCGGGAGTGAATGTGAGACCGACTTTGATTTCTCCACAGTAGTGTTCACCTTTCACAACATTATAAACTGTTGGTGGAATGCTCCCTTCGGTATAAACTGCTTCCAAAGGAATCCTGCAAGAACCAGTTGAATTGGGGCATTGTATTTTTTTTAAGGTCCATACCATCACTGCAATTCCCAGGATAGCATAAAGACACGGGCCACAAGTAAGAGCAGTAACTTCATGACAGATGTTCTCTGAAAAGATTCCGGATAACTTAATGTACCGATAGTAATTGTTGAACTTCATATATGGATGGGAAGATATGCATACGTTGCTTCACCAACGAAGTCGTCCGATGTGCCCGAGTCGCTGTCCATAAGCTTGATCACCAGCTCCGTAGCATGGTCTGACACGGTGAAGACAAAGCTTTCGTTCCATTCAGGGTTACTACCTTTGCCTGCATAGACATTTTGAAATTTAGCATCACATAACGTTCAGGGAACTGATATCTGCAGTTGAAACGAACGACATGAGGCAATAGCAACAACTTTCCGTCCTTTAGACAAGGAACAGCTGATCGTTTAAAATGTTAGGGCAACTAAGAGTTATGCACTTCTTAGTTCTCTTTTGTTTCCTTCTGAACTATCAGTCCATTTTTTTTGGGTAAAGGGTGTATTTTGTTAACTCATAATGCCGCATCAAGAGAATACAAAGCATCATGAGCTCACATCCGGCCTCTGCATGACTAGGATGAACACCAACGCACACACACAACAACAACAACAACAAACAAAGCCTTTAGTCCCAAACAACTTGGGGTAGGCTAGAGGTGAAACCCATAAGATCTCGCAACCAACTCATGGCTCTGGCACATGGATAGCAAGCTTCCATGCACCCCTGTCCATAGCTAGCTCTTTGTCGATACTCCAATCCTTCAGGTCTCTCTTAACGGACTCCTCCCATGTCAAAATCGGTCGACCCCGCCCTCTCTTGACATTCTCCGCACGCTTTAGCCGTCCGCTATGCACTGGAGCTTCTGGAGGCCTACGCTGAATATGCCCAAACCATCTCAAACGATGTTGGACAAGCTTCTCCTCAATTGGTGCTACCCCAACTCTATCTCGTATATCATCATTCCGGACTCGATCCTTCCTCGTGTGGCCACACATCCATCTCAACATACGCATCTCCGCCACACCTAACTGTTGAACATGTCGCCTTTTAGTCGACCAACACTCCACGCCATACAACATTGCGGGTCGAACCAACGCACACACACAAAAAAGAAAAAAAAAGTGACCTCCAAGAAGTGAACTATAACATGCAGCAGTAACCATCAGCATCAACCACCATCGATGAGAGCACCCGGATGGTTTTCGAGTCGATGAGTCGTTCTGGGATAGCGACTCGGAAAAAGTCGAGCCTGCAGTTGTGACTAGTCACGATTCGAATCATGACTCGACACTAAGTTGAGTCGACATTTTTTTGCGACTCATCAACTAGTCGCGCGACTCGAAAACCATGGCACACGGACATGGGGAAAGTGCTTCAACAACAACACCTTTAAGAAGGGAACGACACGCAAGCGCCAACATCGCCAGATCCACCCACGAAGGGTTAATCTTGGGTTTTCACCCCAAAGAGGAAGTCCGAGCAAACTCCAAAGAATGCCTTCAACTGGGGAATGGTGTAAGAACACCACCATTGCTAGGTAGAGCCAGTCCAAGCCAGACCTAGAGTTTTCACTTCGGAGCTCAAATTCTTGTGCTCAAAAGCACCACCAAACTTATGTCATCATGTACTGCCGCCGCCACCTTTTTTTGAACAATCAACGGGGGGCGATCGCCCACCTGAACCTTGTATTAAAAGTAATAATGAAGCATTCATACATCACACAACACTCCGCAGAGGGAGGGGTGCATCAGCTACATACATCCGTGCACCATTGACGCAACGGCGTACAGTCTTAGGGAGGGAGGGGGGGGGAGCCCGAACTATCCACAAGAGAAGATGCTCTAAGATCGAATGTCGCAAGCCAATATCAAAGGTACGAATGTTATCGAACACCATCCAGTTCATGGACTTCCAGACCACCCAGAGGATAGAGCACATCGTCTTGCTGAGGAGAGGACGGCTCCACGAGGGGTGACATGCAGAGAAGGCGCGACAAACTTTTTCCACCGTTCAGTAACGCAATTCAATACGGATGAGCAGTCTCATCCGTGAATAGCAGTGGGATCCGTTAACAAAGCATCTGATTACGGCCTAGGTTTACCAAAACACATGCAGAGGTGGTGTGACTCTTATTAGGTCTACCGTGTCCCCCCCCCTCCCCCGCGGGCGACCCGGGAGAGCCCCTCTCCGCCGCCGGCCAAAGGCCTCTCCTCCCGCCCCTCCTCCCCTCGCCGCCGCCGCTGGGCAAAGCCCGCATGGCGGCGGCGGGGCTGCTTTCCCTCCATGGCTGGCGTGGTGCGATGCGGGGCTCGCCCTCCTTGCCATGGCGTGGTGCGGCTCTCGTCACTGGCTCCGACCTCCTCCCCGCCGGCTGGGGGCCTCTCCTGGTGTGGCCTCTCTCCCTTTGCGCCCTAGCTCGCTGTTGTGTGCTCGTGGCCGAGGCGGGACGTGTAGGCTACGGATCTGGGGTTTCATGCCCAGATCCGGTCGGTGGTGGTTGGTGGCGTCTTGGGAGACCGACGGCACTGGAGGGTGGTGGTGGTGGCGCGTCGGGCTGCTCCTGGTCGGGCGCGGATGGCGTGCTGGCTAGGCTCTGGCCGGCTGAGGTGGATGCATGCCGGCCGGATATGACGCAACTTTTCCGGTGGGCGGCGCAGATTAGGGTAGCGGCCCGGCGTGGCTGCTGCTCCGGCTATGGGCCGCGGCGGCGAGGGGGCTCGACTCTTTGGAAGCTTCCATTCGCCGAGCCGGCATCACGGCAGCTCAGCGGGTCGGCTACGATGGCGGTTGGATTGCCAGCGTCGGCTCATCTGTAGGCGGCTCGGTTCAACCTTCAATCCCTCATCTCGTCGTTCGGCCGCTAGCTTGGTCGTAGGGTTGGCCCTCCCAGTTGCGGTCCATCACTCGCCTTAGCAGAACCGAGCTCATCTCGCGCCCGGCAGCAGGACCATGCTCGTCTCACG
Source organism: Triticum aestivum (assembly GCF_018294505.1). Taxonomy (NCBI): domain Eukaryota; kingdom Viridiplantae; phylum Streptophyta; class Magnoliopsida; order Poales; family Poaceae; genus Triticum; species Triticum aestivum. Next base: position 484,270,477 of record NC_057810.1, on the reverse strand, counting down.
CCCGGCAGCAGGACCGAGCTCGTCTCGCGCCCGGTGCCGCGGGACGGGTCGATGAAGGCCAGTTTTGGCCGGCCAATTGGGTCTCGACACTGGGGGCAGCACAGGGGTGCGAAAGGCGGGTCCTTTCCGCTCGTGTCTTTGGTTGGGGTAGCGGCAGAGCTCGGGTGAGGTGGTGTTAAGGTCTTAGATGCTGGGGCGGTGGCCCTGGTGGTGGGTCCGCGGTGCTCATGGGCAGAGTCCGTGGCTTGGTGCTGCCCAGTTGCCACGGCCGTGTGGGCGGCGTGGTAGCCGGGGTGTGGCAATCGGTGGCGGTGAATGGTGGCCGGGATGAAAACCTGCTCTTCTTCGGACGGACCGGCGGCGGCGAAACTCGTTCCCTTCTTGAAGGCGTCGTCGCGGCTCTCATTGCCCGTCGTGTTGCTCCAAGGGAAACTCTGATCCTCGGATCGGGCGGTGGTGGCGCTCCGGTGTCGTCCCCTTCCTAAAGGCACCGCCTTGGAGCCCACGGTTTGTCATATGCGGCTTCACCTCTTCGCGTAGTGCTAGGAATGGTGTTGTTGCGCTCAGCGCCTATGTATCCTGCCTTGGGTGTGTGTGTTGTGGGGGCGTGCATTTGTATCGGGTGTTGTTGATCGGTGCTTTATATATAAAAAGCAGGGCGAAAGCCTTTTTCGGTAAACACATGCGGAGGTTTAAGACGTTGTAAATGGGTTATGGAGAAAAAACTCCAAAACAAACACCTCAGTCTCACTAGATTGTTAGAACCACAAGTTATACCTGTTTGTCTAGCAATGCAAAAATAATCATCAAACTTGAAACCTATATTAGCAGTACATGAAAGATGAATGACAGAATCAATGGTAAGGAAAAGGAACAAATCGAAGAGCGTATCCACCTGATGCAATACTGCTCCTCTGCTCCTGCGAGCGGCATTTGAGAAGTGCGTACGGATCCATATTGCCTGCACCCAATTTGTCAACGAGAAGCAACTTATCATCATCATCAGAGTCCTTACAAAAATGATGGGAAAAACAACCAACAGATGCAGGAAACATTTCCTCGGTGCTCATCATTTCCACGGATGGCGGCACGGCCTGGCCGAAACGGCGATTTAATACGGATAATCAGTCGACCCGATCGATCAAAATTCTAGCGAGGCGATTAATTAATAGCACGAACGGCAACGTCCCGATCGAAGGAAAACAGAATGGTCCGTCCGCACTGGTACCACGCGCGGCGGCATTAACGAACCCTAGAAGTAATCGCCATCTTAAAAGACTATTAGGGTTCACAAAGCCAAAGGATGGATTAGTTGATGCGTACGCACAGAGGTAATCGGTGTTCTCGAGGCCCTTGGCGCCGACGAGCAGCACCTCCAGCGTTCCGTGCACCATCGATTCTCTTCCTCCTGAGTCCTGCCTGTGGCGTGAACGCGCGGTCGAGTTGAGCGGCAGGATGCAGATCCGGATGTGGCTCCTCCGCTCTCGCTTGCGTCCTCGGCTCTCACATGGAAATTGGGGTGGAGTGGCGTGGCTTGGGGACTCCTCGGTTCTCGCCCGCCAGTTTCGGTTCGGAGTCTAAGTATAGACCAAAGGACATGGTGTGAATTACACAGAGGGTTGTTCTTTCTCTTTTTCATTTTGAGGTGGGAAAGTATCTGGTGCTCCAATGTTAAAAATGTATTTTTTAAATGTTTTTAAAAAAATCGAAATTTTTGTGAAAGTTCATAAGGAATGTGACTACAACACCTAAAAATTTCATGTCAAAACTCGAAATGCACATTAAAAAACAAAAAAGACAAATCAAGATGTGAATAGTGTTAAATGTTGTTTTGTCCTTTTTTACACTATTCATGCTAGATTTTACTTTTTTTTCAGTGTGCATTTCGAATTTGGACCTAAAATTTTTAGAGGTTGTAGTCACATTCCTTGCAAACATTCACATTTTTTTAGAAATATTTTGAAACATTTAAAAGTGTGTTTTTGACATTGGAGCACCGGGAGCACCATAAGAGCACCCGATACTTTCCCCTTTTTGGGTACAGAGGGTTGTTCTTTAAACAAAAGACGTTCTATGCAACGAGTATACAATATAATACAAAAATGATGTCATGACTGCAAAAATGGGCATGAAAAAACAGGAAATAATTAAGTGTGTTTTTACCTCCTCAACGCACCACGTCATTTTTGCCATGCCACAAGCATGCTCATGATGCTTGTTTCAAAAAAGCATGCTCATGATGACTAATTCGCAAGAGCAGATCACCGTGAATCAGCTATCATGGCAAGTGCCGCCAGTACCATCAGGTGATCTCCATGGGCCGGGCTCGATGAATGAATGGCTTGGACTCAACAAGCGACCTCCTTTCCGCTGGGGAGCACCATCGTCTCTCTATTCGTCGCCGCCTGCCTTCCCGATTCCAACCACCGCATCCTTCTCATCGACTTGTGTGGGAGCTAAGGTTGAGGGGCTCCGGTCTGGTGGAGCGTGCTATTTGAGACAAACACCTGAAAATCGTGGCAGCCGGGGTGGGTGATCGCCAGAGGCGCAGATGTCGCCAATGTGGTTAGGGTCGTTAGGGAATCATGCGTGGAGTTGCCTCCCTCTCTCTTTCCGATCATGTCCTAGTGGATTAAATAACGAGAGCAAGCGAAACGGGTACATGAGGGACTTCTACAAAGAAAACAAAAACGGGAAGGAAATGAATTGGCGACGTGACTTACGTAAGGAAAATAGGCTTAATACACAAACCAAAAAAACATAGGGACTTTTCTACAAATATTAATGATGGACTAAGAATATCACCTTTCTTTATTAATAGGTATAGATAAACTTTTTATTTTTCTTTTCCTTAGGCTTTGTTTCCCTGAGGTGATGGTGTGTTGGAATAAGCTTTCTTTGGCATCTTCCCACCTCAATGATGTTCAATTTGGCACCGGCGAAGGGCATCTGAGAGTTTGTGTCGCTAGATTTGTTGGCCCTCTTCAGATCTTGGTAGTTGGTTTGTCTATCAAGGAGAACAATTGGCTGACTTTTGGTGCGGCCACTTCATCATCTTCTTTTTGTGTTATTCTATGACATGGTGGTGGGCTTCAAATCTATGATGCATGGGTGATGCTCTAGTCGATTTTTCTTTAGTGATTTTTCCTTTTTCTTCACTCTTGGTTCAATGTAATTTTCAATCTCTGGCGGACTGCGGACAATCTAATAAAGAAGGCTAACATGATTTTCAATGTAACTTTATTTTCTATACTGAGCGTTTTGCGTCTAGTTGTTTTTCCATTGTATTGGCTATTTACCTATTGTTTTAGTTAACAAATCTAAGATGCTCTTTGAATGTCTTTTCCCAAAAAAATTGATGGGCTAGTAACATTTTTTCCATTACTACTAGTTATTACTTCCTTCGTAAACAAATATAAGACGTTTTAGATCATTTTTTTTATTTGTTTACATAAAGCGTACGTCTTGTTAACTTATTTTTGTACTTTGTAGGGTCATGGACTTTGTGCGATAGTTGGAGGCACTTCTAGTGTGAAAACAGAGAGCAACAGGGAGCTGATTTTCCTTAATTTCAAGAAATCGTCCCTAGGATGATCCAAAATGGATGTCCTCAACATAAAAATTGTGTGTCTTGTCAAGACGAATAACTTTGCTTGTTGGAAGTTATCCATGTTTGTAAATCCCGTAAAAATCTGAAATGAGGAAACTTGCCAGATAGTGTATTGGTTTATGAGTTAAATTCATAGCAAAATGTGACAATGCAAAATATTTAATGTAATCATTGGTTCAATTTTTGTTGTTATCCCATGGTTCAACTAGCTGAATGAGAAATAATGAAAATTAGAAGGTAGTGCGCTTCGTTGCCTCGGTTGTATTGCTAGTTTTCTTTTTTGCTTCGATGAGGGTGTTTAGGGTGTGTGTGTGCGCGGTGTGGGGGAGGGGGGGGGGCAACGGAGTGACGAGTAAGCTAACTTTTGGCAGCGTGTCCTAGTTGCATGTGTATAATGTGTATGCAAATAAGGTAGACATAAAAAAGTATAAGTTTTCAAAAATGTAGATCATGTATTTGGAAAATGTTAATTTTGTATATAAAAATTGTTTCTGTTGTATACAAAAAATGTTGAATGTGTATGTAAAAGGTTGACATGTAACTATATGTTTGAAAAGAATGTTAATCATGTTGTGTTGTTAAAAATGTTTCAGATGTATACGGAAAATGTTTTATATAATTAGAAAAAATGTTAAACGTTTACAAAAATACATTCCTGCCCTATACGGAAAGAGAAAGGAAAAACCAATGGAAATAGACAGAAGAAACAACAAAACAAAAAAACCGATTAAAACCAATGCAAATAATAAAAACAGTGAATACCGAGAAAGAAACAAAGAAAAACGATAAAAACCAAGAAAGAAACAAAGAAAACAGAAGGAAAATAAAAGAAAGGAAAGAAAACATTGGAAACAGAGAAAGAAACAAAAAGTAAAAGAAAAGGAAGGAGAAGGAAAAAATAGTAAACACCGTGAAAGAAATGGAAAAATCCGTTAAAACAGAAAAACAAAGAAACGATGAAGGAAAAAAACAGAAGAACAAAAACGTGGAAAAACGAAAAAGAAGAGAAACAGAGGAAACCGAAGCAACAGGGAACCCGCGGCAAGCGAGAGCGATGCAAGAACATGGGCTGGCCCAATACTGTAGCTCACAGGAAATCCTGGTGGCGAGACTTTCTTCCATGTCAGGTCGAGCGAGATATAGGTCCCTTCCTCTCTTTGCTTGGGCGCTGCGATTCCGGATAATCTGATCCTCGTGAGTCCTGTGATCGAGGGCGTGAGGACAAAAGTTTCTGCCTAATCAAATCAATAGTTGGTGACAGCAATCATGAGGTGATTAAGATGATTGCTGCAGAAAAGCCACAAGCGTACGTAGCCGGGAAAGGCTCTCGCCGCTGGTCGTCGTACGCGGGACCGGCGTTCTGGAATGCAGGCTAGCTAGGCAGTTAGCAGTAGCACCACGAGTTGGAAGCGCACGCAACTGAAAATGCGGCCATCGTGAGGAGCTCGCCGTGCTGGCTGATTCTGTCGCGCCCACCGGCAACGCCAACGGTTGCGCGCGTGGGAGGACGAGCAGGTCCGCAAGCAAGCACACAAATCATCTCTCGGCATTGCGCGAAAGAGGAGACAATACACCACAATCATGCACGCTGTGACTGATCGGATGATAGAGACGGGGACCTCACATGACAACGAACTCCAGGATCCCGATCTTGCGCCGGACTCTGGCGTCTCTTCGTTTATGCGCTGCAGTCTGCAGGGGCAGCCTACTTCGTTGTTCCCGCTTGCTTTTCTCTCTCTTTCTTTCTTTTTTGTTCCCTTTTTCATGCTTGAGCACTAGCGAGAGTGAGAGCGCTCATGACGTGTGCTGGTGCCGGTAACGGCCTGACGTTTTCTGGCCAACTTTTCCGTGTATGTCGCAGGATCTAACAAGAGAGAAGGAACCGAACGGACAAAATTCTCGCCTTCTCGGCAGGATCAGAGCACAGCACCCACGGCCACCGGACAGAAACAAAGCAGAGCAACCGCTCTCTGCTCGGCTGCTCCCCTTGACAAATCGCCACCTCCCAGCACAGGAAGCCGGCGACTTCCCACTTCGGTTAGGCCCTGGCCGGCGACTCGTTTTTCTTCGTTCCGTTGGTATGTCCCACAGCTGCGGCTGACGTCGACGGCGCGTTCGTCGCCCCCACAAGTCATCACTCGCTCCCCGCCTATATATGCGCTGCCGCTCCGGTTCCCGTCCCTCACGTCAACTCCACCGCACGACCCCAAACGAACGTCCGTTTTGTCCGGATTCTGTCCGTTTGGGTAGGGGTTTGGGGTCATGTACGGGCCTGTCCTAGGATGCGGTGGCCGTGCGCCCAGCGCGCGGTCGCCACATCCTGTTCGTGAAGGCCAAAAATGCCTAAATTTGCATCAAACTACTTCCAACCAAAATATTTGTTTGAAAATTAAAATAGTTTTACAACCCAATTAAAATTGTCTTAAATAAAATAGTTTTACAACCAAATCGAAATTGTCTTGACTGAACATAAATTGGACCAATACATTTATTGGTTGCCAATGTGATCCCAGACGTGCTCAACCAAGTTATTTTGAAGATCAAATGAGTGTGTCAATCACGCATCTCACGGTGGAATTGGACAAACTGTTCAAATGTGGCCGGGTCTTGGTGCAGGGGCTCAATATTTTCACCTTGATAATCAAATCCTTGGTCGAAGATACTCTCATCACGCTCGTCCTCGACGATCATGTTGTGCATGATCACACAAGCAGTCATCACCTTCCAAAGCTTTCTTTCATCCCATGACAGTGCAGGGTTTCGAACGATACCCCACCGGGATTGAAGCACACCAAAAGCACGTTCCACATCCTTTCTAACACTCTCTTGCATTTGGGCAAATCTCTTTCTCTTCTCACCTTGGGGTTTCGAGATTGTCTTCATAAAAGTTGACCACTGAGGATATATACCATCTGCTAGATAGTATCCTTTGTTGTACTGGTGGCCGTTGATCTCAAAGTTGACCGGTGGGGAGTTTCCTTCTGCAAGCCTCGCGAAGACTGGAGAACGTTGCAGCATGTTGATACCTCGCGAAGACTGGATAACATGTTGTCTCACTCATACGCACATACTCGTCCACCAGATCGCTTGGAATACCATATGCAAGCGTGCGGATGGCCGCGGTGCATTTCTGGTAAGAGGAGAATCCAAACTTGCCAAGGGCATCCGTCTTGCACTCGAAGTATGGGTCATGAGCAACCACTCCCTCTCGAATACGATTGAACACATGCCTTGCCATACGAAAACGGCGACGAAATTTATCCGGCTTGAAGAGCGGGGTGTTGGCAAAGTAATCGGCATAGAGCAGGGCGTGGCCTCTCTCCCTGTTGCGGTTCAGGTTGGGAGCACGACCAGGGAGTGACCCCCTGTACTGAGGAAGCTGCCGTTGAATATGGTCGTGAACGACCAGTGCAGCCACCACAAGATCTTCATCATCCGACGACGAATCATCCGATGAACAAAGGAAGTGATTGAAGAAAAACTTGTCTCCACTGTCCATACCTTTGTTGGCAAAAGGTCGAACACCTTGCGGTCGCGGTGGCGAAGTGGCCGCGATGATCATCTGGACGCAGTAGGGGTGGTTGCCGGCCGGCTACTGGCCGCTCTGGAGCTCTCGTCGGAATCTACCTCGGCCTCCGTGGTCCGTCGCCGGCAGTCGTGTCCCCTCCGGCACCGGCAAGGACGGCGACGGCCAAAACTACGGCGAAAGCGCGGGCGTGATGGCGGCCATGTCCAGACTTGGTTTGGTATGGACGGCAGGGGGCTGCGCGGTGAGGAGGCGGCCGGAGAATAGGGCGGCGCCGGCGGCGGGGCAGGGCGGGGAGAGAGGGTGAAGCGTTGGGGGAGCGGAGGGACTGCTAGTGTCCCCGACAGGCGGGCCACGGGGGGGCGGGGGGCAAGGGCGTGCGTCGCGGTCGTCCGCGCGCGTCCGTTTCACCCCAAACCGAACGCAAGTTTAGGCCGGGGATGGGTCGAAAACGGACGAAATCCGGACATTTGTCCGTTTGAGGCCGTGCGCTGGGCCGTCTCTTTTGTCCCTTTTACCCCAAACGAACGGAGCCGGACAAGATAGGTTCGCGCGGTGGAGTTGGCCTCAAAGGCTTCTTCGCGCGGAGCCCCGCCGAGAGAGAACGGGAGGCGGAAGGTCAGCCGTGCGCGTGCTGCTATCGCAGGTCCGTCCTTGTCCATGGATTCATTTATCCGATGCTGGCGACTCTTTTTTTACCTTCAAAAGAAGTGTCTAATGTTATGGCTGTGTTCTTGGCGATACGCTTTGCGTTTTAGGTTTGATTCATGAGCGTGTGACGTTGCAGCTTTACTATTCTTGATTCGGCTCCTTCTTAAATTACAATAATAGCTTTGATAAGTAGTTTCTCTGTTCTTGGCTCTGGGGTCTCTGGGTTCAGTCCAGGCGGCTAGGCTTGTTTCTTTCATAGCTCTACTGGTTTTAATTTTTGCTAGATCAATCTGCACTGTTATTATCTTCAACAACCAGATTGTGTTGGTCTTCCTTCCAATTGATGTGGGAATTTCTGGTCTCCAAGAGCAAATGAATGCTCAGATATCATTTCAAGGATATACTGCATATGGTTTAATAATTTGGGTGCCATTAGCCATTAAGAGAATCCATGACTACTGTTAGATCATCATACTGCGCACTGTTCATCATCTCTGTACCTGATGATGCCAACAGCGTTCTTAATAGCCGCAGATTTTTAGTCCAATAACTGCATAAGAAGGACGTGCCTGGAGGTCTACTAAGTCAAAAGTTGTTGGCCGAATTATATATCCTTGTTACCAAGCCTATCAACCATTACCTTCCCTTTGTTTATTGTTCTTGTCTTCTCAAAGATCACTAGATATGCTTGCAGCCGAGCGCTTTGTTGTGTTCAGTCCCGTTGAGTATATACCGCCAAAGCTGTATCGCTTCTTTATGATTGTTACCCAGTAAAAAGAAGTGATGCGCAACTCAGTCTCTGAAAAATGTTAAAGCGCTGACATTTTTTATTGCCCTTTCAGCAATATCATTATGATAGCATTGCATTCTCCTTCCTGCCATTCGCTGTGTGGTCAATTCTGTCTCCTTGGTCTTGTCTTGTCTTAAAGAAAACAAGGATAACATCAGGTCGGTGTTTCAGTGATCTGGCGACCTTATCCAAAGTCATTGTCTAGGAGCTAGGACGCACGTTAATTCGCTTGAGAGGCAGGTTAGGGAAATGCCAAAAATAATTAGAGAAAAGGCTTATGTGGTATACGTACTAGTATAAATAATGACACAAGAGGCAGACTGCCAAGGTCAGTCACATAGTGCATTACGTAACGTTTTCTATCCCTTGTCTGAAGTACTAGTAGTACCTTGTTTAGCACGGGACCCTCTTTAGGTTTGGCTAGACTGATTACGACACAACAATATCCTGCAAATTCTCTGGGCCAAGCAACCCCATGGTTCCCTTTCTTACAGTTGTAGCATGTGTCCCTTTCGGATCTTGGTGACACTGCCCACCTTGTCACGACGGCATCACACATGAACCCGGACGGCACCGCGCGCCACAAATGTGCAGTTTGCGTGGCTTGCTCCGTCCCTCTCGTTAGTTGCCCTGCTCTAGTGGGATTCATGATAATCTCACTACGGTTTGATCAAGATGTCTACCTTGAATTATTGATTGGTGAGCTTTTTGTTCAGTGGCCATCTTCTCGCTGCGCGTCTCTCTCGTTTGTGTAATCCGACCGACCTTTTGGTTCCTTTTGCAGCGCCGTGAACTGTTGAAGGTGCAAGAGTAGGATGAATCAGGTTAGCGAGGAGCCAAGGGATGATCCGTCCAAGAGGGTGAGCGGGGCCGCGCCGGCGGCGGCACGCGCCGGCTGCTTCGACTGCAACATCTGCCTGGACTTCGCGGTGGAGCCGGTGGTCACCCTCTGCGGCCATCTCTACTGCTGGCCTTGCATCTACGAGTGGCTGCGCCGCGACGCCGCCGGCGGCACCATCTCGACGGCAGGGCGGCCGTGCCCCGTGTGCAAGGCCGCGCTCACGCTGGACTCGCTCGTGCCGCTCTACGGCCGTGGCGGCAGCCGGTCCGGCAAGTCACGGCTCCGCCCGGCCCTTCCGCGCCGGCCGACCGTGCACCGGGGAGCCGTCGAGCAACAGAGCGCGCGAACCAGCGGTGGCAGTAGCCACCGGCGTGTGATCGTGGAACCCGATTCGCCGACTCGTTCATCCCGACACGCGCGTGTCGGTGCCGCGCAGTTCGACATCCTGTACCCTCCTCCCGCCCAGGGGCGCGGAATGAATGCGATGAACTCGACGACCGGCGGGGTGCTCGGCGGGATGGCCCTGGCGTTGCTCCCCTGGGTGTTCGGTGGCCAGGCGCCGGCGCCGAGCTACCCCCTGGGCGAGCTGCAAAACCTGAGCCCTAGGCTGAGGCGGCAGCACATGGAGGTGGAGAGGTCTTTGCATCAGTTATTGTTCTTCCTCTTTGTGTTTGTAGTGCTGTGCCTGCTCTTGTTCTGATCTCCCGGAGGACATTCGTGCAGCTTCTGTACATATAGCGTGTGGTGTACATAGTAAAATTCTAAAAGAGGTCATGTGTTAGCACTATTAACAAAATGTCCAGCCTATCTGCCTGTGTGACAAGTTGCGATCATACAAGAGCAAACAACTCCTGTAGTGTCATACGTGCCTCAGTACTCACAGGAACCGAGGGAGCCCTCTTTTTTTTTTTTACTTGAAACCGACGGAGTCCTTTCCTGGAAAAACACAAAGGATGCATTGTTGAAAAGAAATCTGTTTTCAAAATGTATACTCTCAACAGTGGCGGAGACAGACCTACTCGAATAGTTGGGAGTATAGCCCTAGGCCTAGTAACATTGGATTTTGTAATTCCTTCCTATAAAATATACTCCCTCCGTTCACTTTTTTAAGTCGTTTCAGACAACTCAAAATGTGTTGTTTTGCACATTGTCTGAAATGTCTTCAAGATTTTATAAAAGTGAACATTGGGAGTATGAAATAACTATACTGCATCACTCAAACAAGCTTAGCCCTAGGTGTAATTCGATACTATCTCCGCCACTGACTCTCAAGAAATTGACTCACACTCATGTACTTGAACAATCATAAGCAGAAAGCCTTACCGCGTTAGAACAACAGTTCAGGCCTTAAGACTACGACTAAAGACATCCGAAGTCGTTCCGGCATGCCTATACCCGCTTAGTTCGGGTTGGAGCGAGCACTTGCATCAGGCCTCACAAAATGGGACGACCTAGGTAGGTTTCAGCTAAGTTCGTCTTTTCACCTTTTTTGCTTTGTTTGATATTTTATTCTTGTTTTCAAAAATATTATGTCTACTCTTATAAAAAATGGAGTTGGTGATGATGGTGTGTGTGCCATCTTGCAATATAAACCGTCTGATTTATATCTGATGGATAAAAAGCAAGCTATGCCAATTTTGCAAAAAGATACCCACATCTCTTTTCACATTTGCCGATAAGGCATTCACTTGTTTATCCTTATCTCCCACAACTTCATTGTTGAGCAATTAAAAAAGGAAGCATCTGGAACAATCTAGCATGGTGGCCGATGCCGCCATCATCCATCCCGATGCCTCCGCCCAGACCAACCACCAATCACCACCACGCCTCACTCCTCCTCACCTTATCTCTCCTCTTTCTCAAGATATCATTAATTTTTACACATGGGGTTACTCTCGCATGGGTCAACCACAATAGATGTTTTGTAAAAAATGCATCTTGATGTTCCGTGCAATGCACGGCCATCTTGCTAGTAAATACACATATTTCAAAACATAAAATCAATCAAAAAATTAAGTAGTGAATTTGAAAAATGTTAACACAATGTAAAAAAATGTCACCTTAATTCAAAAAAAAGGTAGAAAAGAAATGAAGAAAATCAATGAAAACCGAAAAAAGAAACAAAGAATCAAAAAACCATAAAAAGGGAAAAATCTGTGAAAACCGAGAAAAATAAAGAAAACCAAACATAAAAGAAGGAAAAGAAAAACCCGTGAAAACAAAGGAAATAAAAGTTACAACAAAGAAAAAGGAAAAACTGAAGGAAAAAGGAAAAACTGAAGAAAACCTGTGAAAAATAAAAATATCCAAAGAAAACGTAAAAAAAAAGAGAATATAATAAAAGGAAACTGGACCTACAGTGAGCAAACCTACAGCGAGGAACCATATGCTAGTGGGCCAGCCCGCTCACGTTGCGCCTCACTATAAGCGATATGTATCTCTCGCGAAGTCGTTTAGGCCACCTCCAAAGTAAAGTATAGCAGGCAGGCTGACTTTTTTTAGAAGCAATAGGATGAAAATAAAAATTTTCTCCCTAATAAAAGTGAAGCTCTTTCCTGCATCGACATGTGGGCCGAAGTTGTCATCATGTGCACATTGTTTCCCTTGCGGGTCAGCCCACTCGCGCTGTGCCTGACACCAGACCTACTTTCATCTTAGGGAGCAACTAATTAACGAGCGCTTCTTCGGGAGCCTTGCAATGATCAGAGCCACTTGACACGCTCTTAGCCATTCGCCATGTGTTGTGCTATGAACGCTCCCTCTGAATTTTTGTTCTTTATTTTTCTGCACGCGTTTTTGGCTTTTTTAAATGGATTTTTTCGTTTTTTTACGTTTTGATTTTTTCGCGAGAGTCACGGTTGTGCTTTCGCAAGAGGCACGGCCGTGCCTCGTGGAAACGGAAAAAACGTGTTTTCTGTTTTTTTTCTTTCGCGAGAGGCATGGTTTTACTTCCGCGAGAGGCACGGTTGTGCTTTCTCGAGAGTCACGGCCGTGCCTCTTGGAAACGAAAAAAACATGTTTTTTGTTTTTTTTGTTTCGCGAGAGGCACGGTTTTGCTTCCGCGAGAGTCACGGCCGTGCCTCACCCGAAACGGAAAAAATGTGTTTTCTATTTTTTTCCTTTCGCGAGAGGCACGGTTGTGATTTTGTCAGAGGTACGGGCGTGACTCTTTCGGAAAGGGAAAAAATCCGTGCTCCCGGTTCAGTTTTTTGACCGATTTTTTTTCGTGAAAAAAAAGTTCATCAAAACCAATCAAGATGGGATCTAGTTTTGAATATCTCGACGCGAGGAATCCAACGGCGAAAGCGGATTGAGATTCGGACGCACGGTTTAAGAGATAAAACGTTTTCAATAAACGGATTTACGAAAAAGGGGAAAACTTCCAGGTTGCGACAAGTGGCGCGCACGCCACTTGTCGCAACCTGGGGAGCTGGAGTGATCTCCGCAAGGAGTACTCCTTAACTAGTGATTTCGTCCATCTCACTATAAGCGAGATTTATCTCTCGCGAAGTCGTTTAGGCCACCTCCAAAGTGAAGCATAGCAAGCATGTTGACTTTTTCTTAGAAACAATAGGGTGAAAATAACTTTTTCACTCCCTAATTAAAGTGAGGAAAAAGTTCAAAACAAATCTTGAACTTGTAGACGAAAGCTAAATCAAACCCTGAACTCCCAATCCCTAAAATCAGCAAACCAAACTCTCTAATCCCGGTCTATTTTGAACCTTGAGAGAACTTAGCTTGTATTTTATGAATTGGGCCGGCCCATTAGCGCAGTCGCTCGCTCGCGCTTTGCCTTTTTTTTTTTCATTTTTCCATCCCACAAATGTCTATTTTTTCTCAATACTCAATGTACATTTTTAATGCACATATGAAATATTTTTTTAGTAAACTTTTGATATTTTCAAATACATTATGTACATTTTTCAAATAAATATTTTCCAAACTTTTTGAATACAAGGTAATATTTTTCCAAATACATGTTTCACATTTTCTAAATGATAATAGACATTTTATAAAACTACAGGAACATTACTTTAAGGGTATAACACATTTTTTTACAAACAAGCAAATATTTTTACATTGTACACACTTTTTTTGAAAATGTTACAAACGCATTTTTGAAACTCGTGAACATTCTTGAATGACATGAGTATTATTATTGTAATGACCTGATAATTAAGCTAAAATAATCCCCTGGTAATGATAACGTGTCATCGCATTTACTGTTGCTAAATCCCGAAAGCTTGGGAGAAAGACCTTTTACTGTTCAACAAGTACGATTATGTAGCTGTCCTAGATGATGCGGACACACTATAAATGCTCTTCGCTCCTCATCCACAGGTCCCTCCATAATGTATCCGACCTACTTCACTTATGAGATTGTCTGCCACATTTTCCCACGGAGTTTCAAGCTAGATGAGGTGAACAAGTATGACGGGAGCCGGGACACTGGGGTTTGGGTAACCGACTATATTATCGTGGTCCACGTGGCTAACGACGATTTGACACGCCGTCAAGCATATAGCCCTCATGCTAAAGGGGTCCGCTTGGGCTTGGTTAAACACCCTCGTGCCTGGGTCCATTGGCAGCTAGGGTGATTTTCAAGCTGGGTTCATAGATCAATTCGAAGGCACCTAGTCTGGCCTGTGAAGGAAATATGCCCTAGATGCAATAATAAAGTTGGTATTTATATTTCCTTATATCATGATAAATGTTTATTATTCATACTAGAATTGTATTAACCGGAAACTTCATATATGTGTGAATACATAGAAAAAACAAAGTGTCCCTAGTATGCTCCTACTTGACTAGCTCGTTAATCAAAGATGGTTAAGTTTCCTAACCATTGACATGTGTTGTCATTTGATAAACGGGATCACATCATTAGGAGAATGACGTGATGGACATGACCCATCCGTTAGCTTAGCATTACGATCATTACAGTTTCATTGCTACTGCTTTCTTCATGACTTATACAAGTTCCTCAGACTATTAGATTATGCAACTCCAGAATGCTGGAGGAACACTTTGTGTGCTATCAAACGTCTCAACGTAAAAGGATGATTATAAAGGTGCTCTACAGGTGTCTCCGAAGGTGTTTGTTGGGTTGGCATAGATCAAGATTAGGATTTGTCACTCCGTGTTTCAGAGAGGTATCTCTGGGCCCTCTCGGTAATACTCATCACTATAAGCCTTGCAAGCATTGTAACTAATGAGTTAGTTGCGGGATGAAGTATTACGGAACGAGTAAAGAGACTTGCCGGTAACGAGATTGAACTAGGTATGATGATACCGATGATCTAATCTCGGGCAAGTAACATACCGATGACAAAGGGAACAACGTATGTTGTTATGTGGTTTGACCGATAAAGATCTTCGTAGAATATGTAGGAACCAATATGAGCATCCGGGTTCCGCTATTGGTTATTGACCGGAGACGTGTCTCGGTCATGTCTACATAGTTCTCGAACCCGTAGGGTCCGCACGCTTAACGTTCGATGACTATTGGTATTATGAGTTTATGTGATATGATGTACCCAAGGTTGTTCGGAGTCCCAGATAAGATCACGGACATGATGAGGAGTCTCGAAATGGTTGAGACATAAAGATTGATATATTGGACCATGTTATTCGGACACCGGAAGTGTTCCGGATAGTTTCGGATAAAACCGGACCCCCCCCCTCCCTGGGAAGTAATGGCCCTTAGTGGGCCTATAGGGGAGATAGAGGGCCGCACCAGGAGGTGGCGCCCCCCTCCAAGGGGAGTCCGAATAGGACAAGAGGAGGGGCTGCGGCCCCTCTTTCCCTCTCCCTCTCCCTCTCCTTCCTTCTCCTCCTAGTTGGACTAGGAAAGGGGGAACCTACTCCTGCTTGGAGTAGGACTCCCCCTCTTGGGCGCGCCCCTTGTGACCGGCTGGCCCCCTCCTCTCCTCCTTTATATACGGGGAGGGGGCACCCCATAGACACACAAGTTGATCTTTAGCCGTGTGCGGTGCCCCCCTCCATAGTTTCCCACCTCATTCATATCGTCGTAGTGCTTAGGCACAGCCCTGCGCCGGTAACTTCATCATCACCTTCACCATACCGTCCTGCTGACGGAACTCTCCCTCGGCCTCAGCTGGATCTAGAGTTTGAGGGACGTCACCGAGCTGAACGTGTGCAGATCACGGAGGTGTCGTGCGTTTGGTACTTGATCGTTTGGATCGCGAAGACGTTCGACTACATCAACTACATTAACTAAACGCTTCCGCTTGTTGGGGAACGTTGCAGAAAATAAAAAATTTCCTACGGTTTCACCAAGATCCATCTATGATTTCATCTAAGCAACGAGTGAAAGGAGAGATGCATCTACATACCACTTTGTAGATCGCGAGCGGAAGCGTTCAAAAGAACGGGGTTGACGTAGTCGTTCTCGTCGTGATCCTATCACCGGACATCCTAGCGCCGAACGGACGGCACCTTCGCGTTCAACACACATACGGTCAGCGTGACGTCTCCTCCGTCTTGATCCAGCAAGGGGGAAGGAGAGGTTGATGATGATCCAGCAGCACGACAGCGTGGTGGTGGATGCAGTAGAACTCCGGCAGAGCTTTGCCAAGCTGCTGCGGGAGGAGGACGAGGTGTAGCAGGGGGAGGGAGGCGCCAAGACACAGGGTGCGGCTGCCCTCCCCCTTGCCCTCCTTTATATAGGCCCCCAGGGGGGGCGTCGGCCCTGGGAGATGCAATCTCCCAAGGGGGGCGGCGGCCAGGGGGGTGGAGTGCCCCCCAAGGCAAGTGGTGCGCCCCCCCCACCTAGGGTTCCCAACCCTAGGCGCGGGGGGGGGGGGCAAGGGGGGGGGCGCACCAGCCCACTAGGGGCTGGTTCCCCTCCCACTTCAGCCCACGGGACCCTCCGGGATAGGTGGCCCCACCCGGTAGACCCCCGGGACCCTTCCGGTGGTCCCGGTACAATACCGGGTGACCCCGAAACTTTCCCGATGGCCGAAACAGCACTTCCTATATATAATTCTTTACCTCCGGACCATTCCGAAACTCCTCGTGACGTCCGGGATCTCATCCAGGACTTCGAACAACATTCGGTTTGCTGCATACTCATATTCATACAACCCTAGCGTCACCGAACCTTAAGTGTGTAGACCCTACGGGTTCGGGAGACATGTAGACATGACCGAGACGGCTCTCCGGTCAGTAACCAACAGCGGGATCTGGATACCCATGTTGGCTCCCACATACTCCTCGATGATCTCATCAGATGAACCATGATGTCGAGGATTCAAGCAACCCCGTATACTATTCCCTTTGTCAGACGGTATGTTACTTGCCCGAGACTCGATCGTTGGTATCCCAATACCTCGTTCAGTCTCGTTACCGGCAAGTCACTTTACTTGTACCGTAATGCATGATCCCGTGACCAGACACTTGGTCACTTTGAGCTCATTATGATGATGCACTACCGAGTGGGCCCAGTGATACCTCTCCGTTATACGGAGTGACAAATCCCAGTCTCGATCCGTGTCAACCCAACAGGCACTTTCGGAGATACCTGTAGTGCACCTTTATAGTCACCCAGTTACGTTGTGACGTTTGGTACACCAAAAGCACTCCTACGGTATCCGGGAGTTACACGATCTCATGGTCTAAGGAAAAGCTACTTGACATTGGAAAAGCTCTAGCAAAACGAACTACACGATCTTGTGCTACGCTTAGGATTGGGTCTTGTCCATCACTTCATTCTCCTAATGATGTGATCCCATTATCAACGACATCTAATGTCCATAGTCAGGAAACCATGACTATCTCTTGATCAACGAGCTAGTCAACTAGAGGCTTACTAGGGACATATTATGGTCAATGTATTCACACGTGTATTACGATTTCCGGATAATACAATTATAGCATGAATAAAGACAATCATCATGAACAAGGAAATATAATAATAATCCTTTTATTATTGCCTCTAGGGCATATTTCCAATAGTCTCCCACTTGCACTAGAGTCAATAATCTAGTTACATTGTGATGAATCGAACACCCATAGAGTTCTGGTGCTGATCATGTTTTGCTCGCGAGAGAGGTTTAGTCAATGGATCTGCGACATTCAGATCCGTATGTACTTTGCAAATATCTATGTCTCCATCTTGAACATTTTCACGGATGGAGTTGAAACGACGCTTGATGTGCCTGGTCTTCTTGTGAAACCTGGGCTCCTTGGCAAGGGCAATAGCTCCAGTGTTGTCACAGAAGAGTTTGATCGGCCCCGACGCATTGGGTATGACTCCTAGGTCGGTGATGAACTCCTTCACCCATATTGCTTCATGCGTTGCCTCCGAGGCTGCCATGTACTCTGCTTCACATGTAGATCCCGCCACAACGCTCTGCTTGCAGCCGCACCAGCTTACTGCTCCACCATTCAACATATACACGTATCCGGTTTGTGACTTAGAGTCATCTAGATCTGTGTCAAAGCTAGCATCGACGTAACCCTTTACGGCGAGCTCTTCGTCACCTCCATAAACGAGAAACATGTCCTTTGTCCTTTTCAGGTACTTTAGAATATTCTTGACCGCTGTCCAGTGTTCCTTGCCGGGATTACTTTGGTACCTTCCTACCAAACTCACGACAAGGTTTACATCAGGTCTGGTACACAGCATGGCATACATAATAGATCCTATGGCTGAAGCATAGGGGATGACACTCATCTCTTCTTTATCTTTTGGCGTGGTCGGGCATTGAGCCGAGCTCAATCTCACACCTTGCAATACAGGCAAGAACCCTTTCTTGGACTGATCCATTTTGAACTTCTTCAAAATCTTATCAAGGTATGTGCTTTGTGAAAGACCTATGAGGCGTCTCGATCTATCCCTATAGATCTTGATGCCTAATATGTAAGCAGCTTCTCCAAGGTCCTTCATTGAAAAACACTTATTCAAGTAGGCCTTAATGCTGTCCAAAAGTTCTATATCATTTCCCATCAAAAGTATGTCATCTACATATAATATGAGAAATGCTACAGAGCTCCCACTCACTTTCTTGTAAACGCATGCTTCTCCATAAGTCTGCATAAACCCAAACGCTTTGATCATCTCATCAAAACGAATGTTCCAACTCCGAGATGCTTGCACCAGCCCATAAATGGATCGCTGGAGCTTGCATACTTTGTTAGCATTCTTAAGATCGACAAAACCCTCCGGCTGCATCATATACAGTTCTTCCTTAAGATGCCCGTTAAGGAATGCCGTTTTGACGTCCATCTGCCATATCTCATAATCATAGTATGCGGCAATTGCTAACATGATTCAGACGGACTTCAGCTTCGCTATGGGAGAGAATGTCTCATCGTAGTCAACCCCTTGAACTTGTCGATAACCCTTAGCGACAAGTCGAGCTTTATAGACGGTAATATTACCATCCGCGTCCGTCTTCTTCTTAAACATCCATTTGTTTTCTATCGCTCGCGATCATCGGGCAAGTCAGTCAAAGTCCATACTTTGTTTTCATACATGGATTCTATCTTGGATTGCATGGCTTCAAGCCATTTGTTGGAATCTGGGCCCGTCGTCGCTTCTTCATAGTTCGAAGGTTCACCGTTGTCTAACAACATGATTTCCAGGACAGGGTTGCCATACCACTCTGGTGTGGAACGTGTCCTTGTGGACCTATGAGGTTCTGTAGCAACTTGATCCGAAGTACCTTGATCATCATCATTAATTTCCTCTGCAGTTGGTGTAGGCACCACAGGAACATTTTCCTGAGCTGTACTACTTTCTGGTTCAAGAGGTAGTACTTCATCGAGTTCTACTTTCCTCCCACTTACTTCTTTCGAGAGAAACTCTTTTTCCAGAAAGGATCCGTTCTTGGCAACAAAGGTCTTGCCCTCGGATCTTAAGTAGAAGGTATACCCAATGGTTTCCTTGGGGTATCATATGAAGACGCACTTTTCCGACTTGGGTTCGAGCTTTTCAGGTTGTAATTTCTTGACATAAGCATCGCATCCCCAAACTTTTAGAAACGACAGCTTAGGTTTCTTCCCAAACCATAATTCATACGGTGTCGTCTCAACGGATTTAGACGGTGCCCTATTTAAAGTGAATGTAGCTGTCTCTAGAGCGTATCCCCAAAATGATAGCGGTAAATCGGTAAGAGACATCATAGATCGCACCATATCCAATAGAGTGCGATTACGACGTGCGGACACACCGTTACGCTGAGGTGTTCCAGGCGGCATGAGTTGTTAAACGATTCCACATTTCCTTAAGTGTGTACCAAATTCGTGACTTAAGTATTCTCCTCCACGATCTGATCGTAGGAACTTTATCTTTCGGTCACGTTGATTCTCTACCTCATTCTGAAATTCCTTGAACTTTTCAAAGGTCTCAGACTTGTGTTTCATTAAGTAGACATACCCATATCTACTCAAGTCATCAGTGAGAGTGAGAACATAACGATATCCTCCGCGAGCCTCAACGCTCATTGGACCGCACACATCGGTATGTATGATTTCCAATAAGTTGGTTGCTCGCTCCATTGTTCCGGAGAACGGAGTCTTGGTCATTTTGCCCATGAGGCATGGTTCACATGTGTCAAATGATTCATAATCGAGAGACTCTAAGAGCCCATCAGCATGGAGCTTCTTCATGCGCTTGACACCAATGTGGCCAAGGCGGCAGTGCCACAAGTATGTGGGACTATCGTTATCAACTTTCCATCTTTTGGTCACACTATGAATATGTGTAACATTACGTTCGATATTCATTAAGAATAAACCATTGACCATCGGGGCATGACCATAAAACATATCTCTCATATAAATAGAACAACCATTATTCTCGGATTTAAATGAGTAGCCATCTCGTATTAAACGAGATCCAGATACAATGTTCATGCTCAAACTTGGCACTAAATAACAATTATTGAGGTTCATAACTAATCCCGTGGGTAAATGTAGAGGTAGCGTGCCAACGGCGATCACATCGACCTTGGAACCATTCCCGACGCGCATCGTCACCTCGTCCTTCGCCAGTCTCTGCTTATTCCACAGCTCCTGCTGTGAGTTACAAATATGAGCAACGACACCGGTATCAAATACCCAGGAGTTACTACGAGTACTGGTAAGGTACACATCAATTACATGTATATCAAATATACCTTTAGTGTTGCCGGCCTTCTTGTCCGCTAAGTATTTGGGGCAGTTCCGCTTCCAGTGACCCTTCCCCTTGCAATAAAAGCACTCAGTCTTAGGCTTGGGTCCATTCTTTGACTTCTTCCCGGCAGCTGGCTTACCAGGCGCGGCAACATCTTTGTCGTCCTTCTTGAAGTTCTTCTTACCCTTGCCCTTTTTAAACTTAGTGGTCTTATTGACCATCAACACTTGATGTTCTTTCTTGATTTCAACCTCTCCCGACTTCAGCATGGAAAATACTTCAGGAATGGTCTTCACCATCCCCTGCATATTGTAGTTCAACACAAAGCTCTTGTAGCTCGGTGGGAGCGACTGAAGGATTCTGTCAATGACCGCCTCGTCCGGGAGGTTGATCTCCAGCTGGGACAGGCGGTTGTGAAACCCAGACATTTTGAGTATATGCTCACTGACAGAACTGTTTTCCTCCATCTTACAACTATAGAACTTGTCGGAGACTTCATATCTCTCGACCCAGGCATGAGCTTGGAAAACCATTTTCAGCTCCTCGAACATCTCATATGCTCTGTGTTTCTCAAAACGCTTTTGGAGCCCCGGTTCTAAGCTGTAAAGCATGCCGCACTGAACGAGGGAGTAATCATCAGCACGTGACTGCCAAGCGTTCATAACGTCTTGGTTCTCTGGGATGGGTGCTTCACCTAGCGGTTCATCTAGGACATATGCTTTCTTGGCTGCTATGAGGATGATCCTCAGGTTTTGGACCCAGTCCTAGTTGCTGCCATCATCTTTCAGCTTGGTTTTCTCTAGGAACACGTTGAAGTTCATGTTGACATGAGCGTTGGCCATTTGATCTACAAGACATATTTTGCAAAAGGTTTTAGACTAGGTTCATGATAATTAAGTTCATCTAATCAAATTATTTAATGAACTCCCACTCAGATTAGACATCCCTCTAGTCATCTAAGTGTTACACGATCCGAGTCGACTAGGCCGTGTCCGATCATCACGTGAGACGGACTAGTCATCATCGGTGAACATCTCCATGTTGATCGTATCTTCCATACGACTCATGTTCGACCTTTCGGTCTCTGTGTTCCGAGGCCATGTCTGTACATGCTAGGCTCGTCAAGTTAACCCTAAGTGTTTTGCATGTGTAAAACTGTCTTACACCCGTTGTATGTGAACGTAAGAATCTATCACACCCGATCATCACGTGGTGCTTCGAAACGACGAACTTTAGCAACGGCGCACAGTTAGGGGAGAACACTTTCTTGAAATTGTTATAAGGGATCATCTTATTTACTACCATCGTTCTAAGTAAACAAGATGCATAAACATAATAAACATCACATGCAATTATATAAAGTAGTGACATGATATGGCCAATATCATATAGCTCCTTCGATCTCCATCTTCGGGGCTCCATGATCATCTCCGTCACTGGCATGACACCATGATCTCCATCATCATGATCTCCATCACTGTGTCTTCATGAAGTTGTCACGCCAACGACTACTTCTACTTCTATGGCTAACACGTTTAGCAATAAAGTAAAGTAATTTACATGGCGTTCTTCAATGACACGCAGGTCATACAAAAAATAAAGACAACTCCTATGGCTCCTGCCGGTTGTCATACTCATCGACATGCAAGTCGTGATTCCTATTACAAGAACATGATCTCATACATCACAATATATCATTCATCATTCATCACAACTTCTGGCCATATCACATCACATGACAATTGCTGCAAAAACAAGTTAGACGTCCTCTAATTGTTGTTGCATCTTTTACGTGGCTGCAATTGGGTTCTAGCAAGAACGTTTTCTTACCTACGAATAACCACAACGTGATTTTTGTCAACTTCTATTTACCCTTCATAAGGACCCTTTTCGTCGAATCCGCTCCAACTAAAGTGGGAGAGACAGACACCCGCTAGCCACCTTATGCAACTAGTGCATGTCAGTCGGTGGAACCTGTCTCACGTAAGCGTACGTGTAAGGTCGGTCCGGGCTGCTTCATCCCACAATACCGCTGAAGCAAGAAAAGACTAGTAGTGGCAAGCAAGTTGACAAGATCTATGCCCACAACAAATTTGTGTTCTACTCGTGCAATAGAGAACTACGCATAGACCTAGCTCATGATGCCACTGTTGGGGAACGTTGCAGAAAATAAATTTTTTCCTACGGTTTCACCAAGATCCATCTATGAGTTCATCTAAGCAACAAGTGAAAGGAGAGATGCATCTACATACCACTTTGTAGATCGCGAGCGGAAGCGTTCAAAAGAACGGGGTTGAGGTAGTCGTTCTCGTCGTGATCCTATCATCGGAGATCCTAGCGCCGAACGGACGGCACCTCCGCGTTCAACACACGTACGGTCAGCGTGACGTCTCCTCTTTCTTGATCCAGCAAGGGGGAAGGAGAGGTTGATGATGATCCAGCAGCACGACGGCGTGGTGGTGGATGCAGCAGAACTCCGGCAGGGCTTCGCCAAGCTGCTGCGGGAGGAGGACGAGGTGTAGCAGGGGGAGGGAGGCGCCAAGACACAGGGTGCGGCTGCCCTCCCCCTTGCCCTCCTTTATATAGGCCCCCAGGGGGGGCGGCACTGGGAGATGCAATCTCCCAAGGGGGGCGGCGGCCAGGGGGGTGGAGTGCCCCCCAAGGCAAGTGGTGCGCCCCCCACCTAGGGTTTCCAAACCTAGGCGCAGGGGAGGGGGCAGGGGGGGGGCGCACCATCCCACTAGGGGCTGGTTCCCCTCCCACTTCAGCCCACGAGGCCCTCCGGGATAGGTGGCCCCACCCGGTGGACCCCCGGGACCCTTCCGGTGGTCCCGGTACAATACCGGGTGACCCCGAAACTTTCCCGATGGCCGAAACAACACTTCCTATATATAATTCTTTACCTCCGGACCATTCCGAAACTCCTCGTGACGTCCGGGATATCATCCGGGACTCCGGACAACATTCGGTTTGCTGCGTACTCATATTCATACAACCCTAGCGTCACCGAACCTTAAGTGTGTAGACCCTACGGGTTCGGGAGACATGTAGACATGACCGAGACGGCTCTCCGGTCAATAACCAACAGCGGGATCTGGATACCCATGTTGGCACCCACATACTCCTCGATGATCTCATCGGATGAACCACGATGTCGAGGATTCAAGCAACCCCGTATACTATTCCCTTTGTCAGACACTATGTTACTTGCCCGAGACTCGATCGTCGGTATCCCAATACCTCGTTCAGTCCCGTTACTGGCAAGTCACTTTACTCGTACCGTAATGCATGATCCCATGACCAGACACTTGGTCACTTTGAGCTCATTATGATGACGCACTACCGAGTGGGCCTAGTGATACCTCTCCGTTATACGGAGTGACAAATCCCAGTCTCGATCCGTGTCAACCCAACGGACACTTTCGGAGATACCTGTAGTGCACCTTTATAGTCACCCAGTTACGTTGTGATGTTTGGTACACCCAAAGCACTCCTACGGTATCCGGAAGTTATACGATCTCATGGTCTAAGGAAAAGATACTTGACATTGGAAAAGCTCTAGCAAAACGAACTACACGATCTTGTGCTACGCTTAGGATTGGGTCTTGTCCATCACATCATTCTCCTAATGATGTGATCCCGTTATCAACGACATCTAATGTCCATAGTCAGGAAACCATGACTATCTGTTGATCAACGAGCTAGTCAACTAGAGGCTTACTAGGGACATATTATGGTCTATGTATTCACACGTGTATTATGATTTTCGGATAATACAATTATAGCATGAATAAAGACAATCATCATGAACAAGGAAATATAATAACAATCCTTTTATTATTGCCTCTAGGGCATATTTCCAACACCGCTTTCGGTCTACGAGGGTACGTGGACACACTCTCCCCTCTCGTTTCTTTGCATCACTGCTACGTCTTGATCTTGCATTAGTTTTCCTCGAAGAGGAGAGGGTGATGCAGCAAAGTGTAGCGTAAGTATTTCCCTCAGTTTTGAGAATGAAGGTATCAATCCAGTAGGAGGCTCCTCAAAAGTCCCACGCACCTATACATACAAACTGAGAACTCGCAACCAACGCAATAAAGGGGTTGTCAATCCCTTCACGGCCACTTGCGAAAGTGAGATCTGATAAAGATAGTATGATAAGATAGATATATTTTTGGTATTTTGTAAGATAGATGCAAAAAGTAAAGATGCAAATAAAGGTAGATTGAAAGCAAATATGATAAGAGATAGACCCGGGGCCATAGGTTTCACTAGAGGCTTCTCTCAAGATAGCATAAATATTACGGTGGGTGAACAAGTTGCTGTCGAGCAATTGATAGAAAAGCGCATAGTTATGAGATTATCTAGGCATGATCATGTATATAGGCATCACGTCCATAACAAGTAGACCGACTCCTGCCTGCATCTACTACTATTACTCCACACATCGACCGACTCCTACCTGCATCTAGAGTATTAAGTTCATAAGAACAGAGTAACGCATTAAGCAAGATGACATGATGTAGAGGGATAAACACATGCAATATGATATAAACCCCATCTTGTTATCCTCGATGGCAACAATACAATACGTGTCTTGCAACCCTTTCTGTCACTGGGTAAGAACACCACAAGATTGAACCCAAAGCTAAGCACTTCTCCCATGGCAAGAAAGACAAATCTAGTAGGCCAAACCAAACTGATAATTCGAAGAGACTTGCAAAGATAACTCAATCATACATAAAAAATTCAGAGAAGATTCAAATATTATTCATAGATAAACTTGATCATAAACCCACAATTCATCGGATCTCGACAAACACACCGCAAAAACAGTTTACATCGAATAGATCTCCACAAGAGAGGGGGAGAACATTGTATTGAGATCCAAAAAGAGAGAAGAAGCCATCTAGCTAATAACTATGGACCCGTAGGTCTGTGGTAAACTACTCACAACTCATCGGAGGGGCAAATATGTTGATGTAGAGGCCCTCCGTGGTTGATTGCCCCTCCGGCAGAGTGCCGGCAAAGGCTCCAAGATGGGATCTCGCGGATACAGAAGGTTAAGATGGTGGAAATTGTGTTTCGTGGTGCTCCTGGATGTTTTCGGGGTGCGTAGGTATATATAGGAGGGCGCGGCCCCCTATCTCGTGGCCGCCCGAGGGGCCCACAAGATAGGGGGCATGCCCTACAGGGGGGCGCGGCCCCCTATCTCATGGGGCCCTCGGGAGCTTCTTGACTTGCACTCCAAGCTCTCCTGATCATGTTTGTTCCGAAAATCACGCTCCCGAAGGTTTCATTCCGTTTGGACTCCGTTTGATATTCCTTTTCTTCGAAATACTGAAATAGGCAAAAAAAACTGCAATATGGGCTGGGCCTCCGGTTAGTAGGTTAGTCCCAAAAATGATATAAATGTGTAAAATAAAGCCCATAAACATCCGAAAGGGGTAATATAATAGCATGGAACAATCAAAAATTATAGATACGTTGGAGACGTATCAAGCATCCCCAAGCTTAATTCCTGCTCGTCCTCGAGTAGGTAAATGATAAAAAGAGAATTTTTGATGTGGAATGCTACCTAGCATAATTCATAATGTAATTTTCTTTATTGTGGCATGAATGTTCAGATCCAAAGGAATACAAAATAAAAGTTCATATTGACATAAGAAATAGTAATACTTCAAGCATACTAATCAAAGTAATCATGTCTTCTCAAAATAACATGGCTAAAGAAAGTTATCCCTACAAAATCATATAGTCTGGCTATGCTCTATCTTCATCACACAAAGTATTTAATCATGCACAACCCCGATGACAAGCCAAGCAATTGTTTCATACTTTAATAATCTCAAACTTTTTCAACTTTCACGCAATACATGAGCATGAGCCATGTGTTGGAGAACGTAGCAGAAATTCAAAATTTTCCTACGTGTCACCAAGATCTATCTATGGAGAAACCAGCAACGAGGGGAAGGAGAGTGCATCTACATACCCTTGTAGATCGCTAAGCGGAACCGTTCAAGAGAACAGGGTTGAAGGAGTCGTACTCGTCGTGATCCAAATCACCGGAGATCCTAATGCCGAACGGACGGCACCTCCGCGTTCAACACACGTACAACCCGGTGACATCTCCCATGCCTTAATCCAGCAAGGAGAGAGGGAGAGGTTGAGGAAGACTCCATCCAGCAGCAGCACAACGGCGTGGTTGTGATGGAGGAGCGTGGTGATCCAGCAGGGCTTCGCCAAGCACCGCGGGAGAGGATGAGGGAGAGAGGTAGGGCTGCGCCAGGGAGAGGTAGGGCTGCGCCAGGGAGAGGTGAAACTCATCTGTTGGGAAGCCCCTAGACCTCAACTATTTATAGGGGGAGGGGAGGGGGCTGCGCCCCCTCTAGGGTTCCCTCCCCAGGGGTGGAGGCAGCCCCCAGATGCCATCTGGGTGGCGGCCAGAAGGGGGAAGAGGGGAGGCGCACCTGGGGTGGGCTTTAGGGCCCATCTGCCCTAGGGTTTGCCCCCCTCCCACTCTTCCCTGCACCTTGGGCCTTGTGGGGGGGGGGCGCACCAGCCCACCTGGGGCTGGTCCCCTCCCACACTTGGCCCATGCAGCCCTCCAGGGATGGTGGCCCCACTTGGTGGACCCCCGGGACCCTCCCGGTGGTCCCGGTACGTTACCGATAAAACCCGAAACTTTTCCGGTGACCAAAACAGGACTTCCCATGTATAAATCTTTACCTCCGGACCATTCCGGAACTCCTCGTGACGTCCGAGATCTCATCCGGAACTCCGAACAACATTCGGTAACCACATACAAACTTCCTTTATAACCCTAGCGTCATCAAACCTTAAGTGTGTAGACCCTACGGGTTCGGGAACCATGCAGACATGACCGAGACGTTCTCCGGTCAATAACCAACAGCTGGATCTGGATACCCATGTTGGCTCCCACATGTTCCACGATGATCTCATCGGATGAACCACGATGTCAAGGACTCAATCAATCCCGTATACAATTCCCTTTGTCTAGCGGTATTATACTTGCCTGAGATTCGATCATCGGTATACCGATACCTTGTTCAATCTCGTTACCGGCAAGTCTCTTTACTCGTTCCGTAACACATCATCCCGCGATCATCTCTTTGATCACATTGTGCACATTGTGATGATGTCCTACCGAGTGGGCCCAGAGATACCTCTCCGTCACACGGAGTGACAAATCCCAGTCTTGATTCGTGCCAACCCAACAGACACTTTTGGAGATACCTGTAGTGCACCTTTATAGTCACCCAGTTACATTGTGACGTTTGGTACACCCAAAGCATTCCTACGGTATCCGGGAGTTGCACAATCTCATGGTCTAAGGAAAAGATACTTGACATTAGAAAAGCTTTAGCATACGAACTACACGATCTCTGTGCTAGGCTTAGGATTGGGTCTTGTCCATCACATCATTCTCCTAATGATGTGATCCCATCATCAATGACATCCAATGTTCATGGTCAGGAAACCATAACCATCTATTGATCAACGAGCTAGTCAACTAGAGGCTTACTAGGGCCATGGTGTTGTCTATGTATCCACACATGTATCTGAGTTTCCTACCAATACAATTATAGCATGGATAATAAACGATTATCATGAACAAGGAAATATAATAATAACTAATTTATTATTGCCTCTAGGGCATATTTCCAACAGTCTCCCACTTGCACTAGAGTCAATAATCTAGTTCACATCGCCATGTGATTAACACTCACACGTCACATCGCCATGTGACCAACATCAAAAGAGTTTACTAGTGTCATTAAACTAGTTCACATCATCATGTGATTATGACTCAATGTGTTCTGGAGTTTGATCATGTTTTGCTTGTGAGAGAAGTTTTAGTCAACGGGTCTGCAACATTCATATCCGTATGTACTTCGCAAATCTCTAGGTCATATTGTAAGTGCTGCTTCCACGCTCCACTTGGAGCTATTCCAAATGGTTGCTCCTCTATAGATATTCGGTTTGCTACTCAGAGTCATTCAGATAGGTGTTAAAGCTTGCATCATTGTAACCCTTTACGCCGAACTCTTTATCACCTCCATAATCGAGAAACAAATCCTTATTCCTCTAAGGATAATTTTGACCACTATCTAGTGATCCACTCCTTGATCACCTTTGTACCCTCTTGCCAGATATGTAGCAAGGCACACATCAGGTGCGGTACACAGCATAGCATACTGTAGAGCCTACGTCTAAGGCATAGGGGACGACCTTCGTCCTTTCTCTCTTTTCTGCCATGGTCGAGCTTTAAGTCTTAACTTCATACCTTACATCTCAGGCAAGAAATCCTTCTTTGACTGATCCATCTTGAACACCTTCAAGATCATGTCAAGGTATATGCTCATTTGAAAGTACCATTAAGCATTTTTGATCTATCCTCATAGATCTTGATGCTCGATGCTCAAGTAGCTTAATCCAGGTTTTCTATTGAAAAACACCTTTCAAATAACCCTATATGCTTTCCAGAAATTCTACATCATTTCTGATCAACAATATGTCAACATCATATACTCATCAGAAATTCTATAGTGCTCCCACTCACTTCTTTGGAAATACAAGTTTCTCATGTACTTTGTATAAACCCAAAATCTTTGATCATCTCATCAAAGCGCACATTCCAACTCCGAGATGCTTACTCCAGTCCTTAGAAGGATCGCTGGAGCCAACATACCTTTTAGCATCCTTGGGATCGACAAAAACTTTCTGATTGTATCACATACAACCTTTCCTTATGAAGACTGGTAAGGAAACTCGTTTTGACATCCATCTGGTACATTTCATAAATGCAGATAATGCTAACATGATTCTGATGGACTTAAGCATCGCTATGGATGAGAAGATCTCATCGTAGTCAACTCCTTGAACTTGTGAAAAACTCTTCGCCACAAGTCGAGCTTCATAGACGATGACATTACCGTCCACGTCCGTCTTCTTCTTAAAGATCCATTTATCTCAATGGCTTGCCGATCATCGGTCAAGTCCACCAAAGTCCATGCTTTGTTCTAATACATGGATCCTATCTCGGATTTCACGGCTTCTAACCATTTGTCGGAATATGGGCCCACCATCGCTTCTCCATAGCTCGTAGGTTCATTGTTGTCTAGCACTATGACCTTCAAGACAGGATTACTGTACCACTCTGAAGTGGTACGCATCCTTGTCACCCTACGAGGTACGGTAGTGACTTGATCCAAAACTTCATGATCACTATCATAAGCTTCTACTTCAATTGGTGTAGGCGCCACAGGAACAACTTCCTGTGCCCTGCTACACACTTGTTGAAGTGACGGTTCAATAACCTCATCAAGTCTCCACCATCCTCCCACTCAATTTTCGAGACAAACTTTTCCTCGAGAAAGGACCCGATTCAAGAAACAATCCCTATTGCTTTCGGATATGAATTAGGAGGTATACCCAACTGTTTTGGGTGTCCTATGAAGATGCATTTTATCCGCTTTGGGTTCGAGCTTATCAACCTGAAACTTTTTCACATAAGCGTTGCAGCCCCAAACCTTTAAGAAATGACAACTTAGGTTTCTCTAAACCATAGTTCATACGGTGTCATCTCAACAAAATTACGTGGTGCCCTATTTAAAGTGAATGTGGTTGTCTCTAATGCCTAACCCATAAACGATAGTGGTAATTCGATAAGAGACATCATGGTATGCACCATATCCAATAGGGTGTAGTTATGATGTTCGGACACACCATCACACTATGGTGTTCCAGGTGGTATTGGTTGTGAAACAATCTCCACAATGTCTTAATTGCGTGCCAAACTCGTAACTCAGATACTCATCTCTATGATCATATCATAGACATTTTATCCTCTTGTCACGATGATCCTCAACTTCACTCTGAAATTACTTGAACCTTTCAATGATTCAGACTTGTGTTTCATCAAGTAAATACACTTAGCATCTACTCAAATCATCTGTGAAGTAAGAACATAACGATATCCACTGCGTGCCTCGACACTCATTGGACATCACACATCAAAATGTATTACTTCCAACAAGTTGCTCTCTTGTTCCATCTTACTGAAAACGAGGCTTTTTACTCATCTTGCCCATGTGGTATGATTTGCATGTCTCAAGTGATTCAAAATCAAGTGAGTCCAAACGATCCATCTGCATGGAGTTTCTTCATGCGTACATACCAATAGACATGGTTTGCATGTCTCAAACTTTTCAAAAACGAGTGAGTCCAAAGATCCATCAACATGGAGCTTCTTCATGCGTTTTATACCAATATGACTTACATGGCAGTGCCACAAGTAAGTGGTACTATCATTACTATCTTATATCTTTTGGCATGAAAATGTGTATCACTATGATCGAGATTCAATAAACCATTCCTTTAGGTGCAAGACCATTGAAGGTATTATTCAAATAAATAGAGTAACCATTATTCTCCTTAAATGAATAACCGTATTGCGATAGACATAATACAATCATGTCTATGCTCAACGCAAACACCAAATGACAATTTTTCAGGTTTAATACTAATCTTGATGGTAGAGGGAGCTCGCGATGTTTGATCACATCAAACTTGGAAACACTTCTAACACATATCGTCAGCTCACCTTTAGCTAGTCTTCGTTTATTCCGTAGCTCTTTTATTTCGAGTTACTAACACTTAGCAACCGAACCGGTATCTTAATACCCTGGTGCTACTAGGAGTACTAGTAAAGTACACATTAACATAATGTATATCCAATATACTTCTATCGACCTTGCCAGCCTTCTCATCTACCAAGTATCTAGGGTAATTCTGCTCCAGTGGTTGTTCCCCTTATTACAGAAGCACTTAGTCTCGGGTTTGGGTTCAACCTTGGGTTTCTTCACTAGAGCAGCAGCTGATTTGCCGTTTAATGAAGTATCCCTTCTTGCCCTTGCCCTTCTTGAAACTAGTGGTTTCACCAACCATCAACAATTGATGCTCCTTCTTGATTTCTAATTTTGCGGTGTGAAACATCGCGAATACCTCAAGGATCATCATATCTATCCCTGATATGTTATAGTTCATCACGAAGCTCTAGCAGCTTGGTGGAAATGACTTTGGAGAAACATCACTATCTCATCTGGAAGATCAACTCCCACTCGATTCAAGTGATTGTTGTACTCAGACAATCTGAGAACAAGCTCAACGATTGAGCTTTTCTCCCTTAGTTTGCAGGCTAAGAAAATCGTCGGAGGTCTCATACCTCTTGACGTGGGCACGAGCCTGAAATCCCAAATTCAGCCCTCAAAACATCTCATATGTTCCGTGACGTTTCGAAAACGTCTTTGGTGCCTCAACTCTAAACCGTTTAACTGAACTATCACGTAGTTATCAAAACGTGTATGTCCGATGTTTGCAACATCCACAAATGATGTTTGGGGTTCAGCACACTGAGCGGTGCATTAAGGACATAAGCTTTCTACTGTCCGCATAATCGCTACTGTCAACTTTCAACTATATTTTCTCTAGGAACATATCTAAATAGTGGAACTAAAGCGTGAGCTATGACATAATTTGCAAAGGGTTTTTGACTGTGTTCAGGATAATTAAGTTCATCTTATGAACTCCCACTCAGATAGACATCCCTCTAGTCATCTAAGTGATTACATGATCCGAGTCAACTAGGCCGTGTCCGATCATCGCGTGAGATGGACTAGTCATCATCGGTGAACATCTTCATGTTGATCGTATCTACTATACGACTCATGCTCGACCTTTCGGTCTCTTGTGTTCCGAGGCCATGTCTATACATGCTAGGCTCGTCAAGTCAACCTAAGTGTTTGGCGTGTGTAAATCTGGCTTACACCCGTTGTATGTGAACGTAAGAATCTATCACACCCGATCATCATGTGGTGCTTCGAAACGACGAACTTTCGCAACTGTGCACAGTTAGGGGGAACACTTTCTTGAAATTTTAATGAGGGATCATCTTATTTACTACCGTCGTTCTAAGCAAATAAGATGCATAAACATGATAAGCATCACATGCAATCAAATAGTGACATGATATGGCCAATATCATTTTGCTCCTTTTGATCTCCATCTTCGGGGCTCCATGATCATCATCGTCACCGGCATGACACCATGATCTCCATCATCATGATCTCCATCATCGTGTCTTCATGAAGTTGTCTCGCCAACTATTACTTCTACTACTATGGCTACCGGTTAGCAATAAATTTAAGTAATTACATGGTGTTGTTCAATGACGCGCAGGTCATACAATAAATAAAGACAACTCCTATGGCTCCTGCCGGTTGTCATACTCATTGACATGCAAATCGTGATTCCAATTACAAGAACATGATCAATCTCATACATCACATGTCATTCATCACATTCTTCTTGTCCATATCACACCACATAGCATACCCTGCAAAAACAAGTTAGGCGTCCTCTAATTGTTGTTTGCATGTTTTACGTGGCTGCTATGGGTTTCTAGCAAGAACGTTTCTTACCTACGCAAAAAACCACAACATGATATGTCAATTGCTATTTACCCTTCATAAGGACCCTTTTCATCGAATCCGTTTCGAATAAAGTGGGAGAGACTAGCACCCGCTAGCCACCTTATGCACCAAGTGCATGTCAGTCGGTGGAACCTGTCTCACTTAAGTGTACGTGTAAGGTCGGTCCGGGCCGCTTCATCCCACAATACTGTCGAAACAAGATTGGAATAGTAACGGTAAGCATATTGAACAAAATCAACGCCCACAACTACTTTGTGTTCTACTCGTGCAAAGAATCTACGCAATAGACCTAGCTCATGATACCACTGTTGGAGAACGTAGCAAAAATTCAAAATTTTCCTACGTGTCACCAAGATCTATCTATGGAGAAACCAGCAACGAGGGGAAGGAGAGTGCATCTACATACCCTTGTAGATCGCTAAGCGGAAGCATTCAAGAGAACGGGGTTGAAGGAGTCGTACTCGTCGTGATCCAAATCACCGGAGATCCTAGTGCCGAACGGACGGCACCTCCGCGTTCAACACACGTACAACCCGGTGACGTCTCCCATGCCTTGATCCAGCAAGGAGAGAGGGAGAGGTTGAGGAAGACTCCATCCAGCAGCAGCACAACGGCGTGGTGGTGATGGAGGAGCGTGGTGATCCAGTAGGGCTTCGCCAAGCACCGCGGGAGAGGAGGAGGGAGAGAGGTAGGGTTGCGCCAGGTGAAACTCATCTGTTGGGCAGCCCCTAGACCTCAACTATTTATAGGGGGAGGGGAGGGGGCTGCGCCCCCTCTAGGGTTCCCTCCCCAGGGGTGGCGGCAGCCCCCAGATGCCATCTGGGTGGCGGCCAGAAGGGGGAAGAGGGAAGGCGCACCGGGGGTGGGCCTTAGGGCCCATCTGCCCTAGGGTTTGCCCCCCTCCCACTCTTCCCTGCGCCTTGGGCCTTGTGGGGGGGGGGGGCGCACCAGCCCACCTAGGGCTGGTCCCCTCCCACACTTGGCCCATGCAGCCCTCTGGGGATGGTGGCCCCACTTGGTGGACCCCCGGGACCCTCCCGGTGGTCCCGGTACGTTACCGATAAAACCTGAAACTTTTCCGGTGACCAAAACAGGACTTCCCATATATAAATCTTTACCTCTGGACCATTCCGGAACTCCTCGTGACGTCCAGGATCTCATCCAAGACTCCGAACAACATTCGGTAACCACATACAAGCTTCCTTTATAACCCTAGCGTCATCGAACCTTAAGTGTGTAGACCCTACGGGTTCGGGAACCATGCAGACATGACCGAGATGTTCTCTGGTCAATAACCAACAGCGGGATCTGGATACCCATGTTGGATCCCACATGTTCCACGATGATCTCATTGGATGAACCACGATGACAAGGACTCAATCAATCCCGTATACAATTCCCTTTGTCTAGCGGTATTATACTTGCCCGAGATTCGATCATCGGTATACCGATACCTTGTTCAATCTCGTTACCGGCAAGTCTCTTTACTCGTTCCATAACACATCATCCCGCGATCAACTCTTTGATCACATTGTGCACATTGTGATGATGTCCTACCGAGTGGGCCCAGAGATACCTCTCCGTCACACGGAGTGACAAATCCCAGTCTCGATTCGTGCCAACCCAACAGACACTTTCGGAGATACCTGTAGTGCACCTTTATAGTCACCCAGTTACGTTGTGACATTTGGTACACCCAAAGCATTCCTACGGTATCTGGGAGTTGCACAATCTCATGGTCTAAGGAAAAGATACTTGACATTAGAAAAGCTTTAGCATACGAACTACACGATCTCTGTGCTAGGCTTAGGATTGGGTCTTGTCCATCACATCATTCTCCTAATGATGTGATCCCGTCATCAATGACATCCAATGTCCATGGTCAGGAAATCGTAACCATCTATTGATCAACGAGCTAGTCAACTAGAGGCTTACTAGGGACATGGTGTTGTCTATGTATCCACACATGTATCTGAGTTTCCTATCAATACAATTATAACATGGATAATAAATGATTATCATGAACAAGGAAATATAATAATAACTAATTTATTATTGCCTCTAGGGCATATTTCCAACACCATGGACATAGCACTATATGTGGAATAGAATGGTGGTTGTGGAGAAGACAAAAAGGAGAAGATAGTCTCACATCAACTAGGCGTATCAACGGGCTATGGAGATGCCCATTAATAGATATCAATGTGAGTGAGTAGGGATTGCCATGCAACTAATGCATTAGAGCTATAAATATATGAAAGCTCAACAAAATAAACTAAGTGGGGTGCATCCAACTTGCTTTCTCACGAAGACCTAGGGCACTTTTGAGGAAGCCCATCATTGGAATATACAAGCCAAGTTCTATAATGAAAAATTCCCACTAGTATATGAAAGTGACAACATATGAGACTCTCTAACATGAAGATCATGGTGCTATTTTGAAGCACAAGTGTGGAAAAAAGAGATAGTAGCATTGTCCCTTCTCTCTTTTTCTCTCATTTTTATTTTTTTATTTTTTTCTCTATTTTTTTCTTTGGCCTTTCCCTTTTTTCTTTTGGCCTTTCTCTCTTTTTTTTTCTTTTTTTCTTTTTGTAAAGTTCGAAGTCTCATCCCGACTTGTGGGGGAATCATAGTCTTCATCATCCTTTCCTCACTAGGACAATGCTCTAATAATGAAGATCATCACACTTTTATGGATTTACAACTCAAAGCTAGAACGAGATATGACTCTATATGAATGCCTCCGGCGGTGTACCGAGATATGCAATGAATCAAGAGCCACATGTATGAAAATTATGAAGGTGGCCTTGCCACAAATACCATGTCAACTACATGATCATGCAAAAAGCAATATGACAAAAGTAATGCGTGTCATATGAACGGAACGGTGGAAAGTTGCATGTCAATATATCTCGGAATGGCTATGGAAATGCCATAATAGGTAGGTGTGGTGGCTGTTTTGAGGAAGGTAAATGGTGGGTGTATGGTACCGGCGAAAATTGCACGATACAAGAGAGGCTAGCAATGGTGGAAGGGTGAAAGAGTGCGTATAACCCGTGGACTCAACATTAACCAAAAGAACTCATATACTTGTTGCAAAAATTTAGAAGTCATCAAAAACCAAAGTACTACGCGCATGATCCTAGGGGGATAGATTGGTAGGAAAAGACCATCGCTCATCCCTGATCGCCACTCATAAGGAAGACGATCAATAAATAAAATTGTGCTCCAACTTCATCACAAAGCGGTTCACCATACGTGCATGCTACGGGAATCACAAGCTTCAACACAAGAATTCTTTAAATTCATAATCACCCAACTAGGATGACTTTAATATCACTACCTTCATATCTCAAAACAATTATCAAGCATCAAATTGATCATAGCATCTAATTCACTTTCTATGATAGTTTTTATTATACCCAACTTGGATGCTCATCATTCTAGGACCAACTTTATGATCATAGAAAATACCATGCTGTTCTAAAATACTCTCAAAATAATATAAGTGAAGCATGAGAGACTAGCAATTTCTTCAAAATTAAGACACCACCGTGCTCTAAAAGATATAAGTGAAGCACTAGAGCAAAAACTATTAAGCTCAAAAGGTATAAGTGAAGCACATAGAGTATTCTAGCAAATTCTAATCAAATAGGCTTCTCCCAAAAGGTGTGTACAGCAAGGATGATTGTGGTAAACTAAAAAGCAAAGACTAATATAATACACAACGCTTCAAGCAAAACACATATCATGTAGCGAATAAAAATATAGCTCCAAGTAAAGTTACCAATGAACGAAGACGAAAGAGGGGATGCCTTCCCGGGGCATCCCCAAGATTAGGCTTTTGGCTATTCTTGAATATCTTGGGGTGACATGGGCATCACCAAGCTTAGTCTCTTGCCACTCCTTATTCCATAGTCCATAAAAGCTTTACCCAAAACTTGAAAACTTCACAACACAAAACTCAACAGGAAATCTTATAAACTTTGTTAGTGAAAGAAAACAAAACCACCACATAAGGTACTGCAATGAACTCATTATTTATTTAGATTAGTGTTAAACCTACTGTATTCCAAGTTCTTTATGGTTCATAGACTAAATTACTAGCCGTAGATGCATTGAAATAAGCAAACAACACACGAAAAACAGAATCTGTCAAAAACAGAACAGTCTGTAGCAATCTGTAACTAACGCAAACTTGTGGAACTCTAAAAATCCTACCAAAATAGGAAGTCCTGGACAATTTGTTTATTTAATATAAGCAAAAAGAATAAACGCAAAAGCACGTTCCTGTGATTTAACAAAATTATATTCGTGCATGCAAAGTTTCTGTTTTTCAGCATAATCAAATCAACTATCATCGTAGGTTATCCTATAGGTTCTACTTGGCACAAACACTAATTAAAAGATAAAAACTCATCTAACCAGAAGGTAGATGCAAGATTTATTACTAAACAGGAGCAAAAACAAAAAATATAAAGAAAATTGGGTTGCCTCCCAACTACCGCTATCGTTTAACGCCCCTAGGTAGGCATAAAAACAAAGATAGATCTAACGAGTGCCATCTTTGGCACTAAATTCATAAGTAGCACACATGATAGATTCATAAGGTAATTTGAATTTATTTCTTGGAAAGTGTTCCATGCATTTCTTTAAAGGAAATTGGAATCTAATGTTCCCTTCCTTCATATCAATAATCGCACCAATCATTCTAAGGAAAGGTCTACCAAGAATAATAGGGTAAGAAAGATTGCAATCTATATCAAGAACGATAAAATCTACGGGCACCAAATTTCTATTTGCAACAATAAGAACATCATTGATCCTTCCCATAGGCTTTTTAATGGTGGAATCTGCAAGGTGCAAATTTAAAGAGCAATCATCAAGATCATGGAAACCTAGAATATCACATAAAGTTTTCGGAATCGTGGAAACACTAGCACCCAAATCACACAAAGCAAGACACTCATAATATTTAATTCTAATGTTTATAGTAGGTTCCCACTCATCATTAAGTTTTCTAGGTATAGAAACTTCCAAATTAAGTTTTTCATCATAAGATTGCATCAAGGCATCAACAATATGTTTGGTAAAAGCTTTGTTTTGACTATAAGCATGAGGAGAATTAACAACGGATTGCAACAAGGAAATAAAACCATTTAAAGAGCAATTATCATAATCAAATTCCTTGAAATTCGAGATAGTAGGTTCAATATTATTAGAAGTTGAGGATTCTCCAATCTCACTTTTACCAAATTTAGCATCAAGATCTAAAGACTCTGAATTTTTGGGACGCCTTCTAGGCAAAGTTGATTCATCATCAAAATTCATATTGCAAAACATAGATCTAATCGGAGACACATCAATAACTTTGAGATCCTCATCATTATTTTCATGAAGACTAGAAGAACACGCTTTTATAAAGCTTTCTTTTTTAGCACGCAATCTAGCGGTTCTTTCCTTGCACTCGTCAATGGAAATTCTCATTACTTTGAGAGACTCACTGATATCATGCTTAGGAGAAGAAGATCCAAGTTTAAGAGAATTAACATCAAGCGAAAGTCTATCAACGTTCCTAGCCAAATCATCAACTTTGAGCAATTTTTCTTCAAGCAAGGCATTAAAATTCTTTTGAGAAATCATAAATTCTTTCACACTATTCTCAAAATCATAGGGCATCTTATTAAAATTACCATAAGAATTATTGTAGGAATTTCCATAATTATTAGAGGGATTACTTGGGAATGGTCTAGCATTAAAATTTCCTCTATAAGCATTATTTCCAAAACTATTCCTACCAACAAAATTCACATCCATAGATTCATTATTATTCTCAATCAAGGAAGACAAAGGCATATCATTGGTATCAAGAGGAGTATTTTTAGTAGCAAACATCTTCATAAGTTCATCCATCTTTCCACTCAAAACATTAATTTCTTCTATAGCATGCACTTTTTTACTAGAAGATCTTTCGGTGTGCCATTGAGAATAATTAGCCAAAATATTATCAAGCAATTTTGTAGCATCTCCTAACGTGATTTCCATAAAGGTGCCTCCCGCGGCCGAATCTAAGAGATTTCTAGAAGCAAAGTTCAAACCGGCATAAATTTTTTGTATGATCATCCATAAATTCAAACCATGAGTAGGGCAATTGCGAAGCATCAATTTCATTCTTTCCCAAGATTGGGCAACATGCTCATGATCAAGTTGTTTAAAATTCATAATATCGTTCCTAAGAGTGATGACATTAGCGGGAGGAAAATACTTAGAGATAAAAGCATCTTTGCACTTGTTCCAAGAATCAATACTATTTTTAGGCAA
Source organism: Triticum aestivum (assembly GCF_018294505.1). NCBI lineage: Eukaryota > Viridiplantae > Streptophyta > Magnoliopsida > Poales > Poaceae > Triticum > Triticum aestivum. Next base: position 484,231,083 of record NC_057810.1, on the reverse strand, counting down.
AGACGAAAACCAAACTTTAGCACGATCTCTAAGTGAAAACAGAAATAACTTCAATTTGACAATATCGATATCCGTATCTTTCTTCTTTTTCATATCACACAAATCAACAAAATTGTTTAGATGAGTAGCGGCGTCTTCACTAGGAAGGTCGGCGAATTGATCTTTCATAACAAGATTCAACAAAGCGGTATTGATTTCACAAGACTCAACATCATTAAGAGGAGAGTACTAAGGAAATCATTATTATTAGTATTCGAGAAATCACACAATTTGGTATTATCTTGCGCCATGGAAACAAGTAATCCAACACACAAGGAAACAGAAAAACAGCAAGCGAAAAGAGAGGAGGAGATTGGGAAAGAGAGGGCAAATAAAACGGCAAGGGTGAAGTGGGGGAGAGGAAAATGAGAGGCAAATGGCAAATAATGTAAATGCAAGGGAGATGGGTTTGTGATGGGTACTTGGTATGTCTTGACTTGAGCGAAGACCTCCCCGGCAATGGCGCCAGAAATCCTTCTTGCTACGTCCTGAGCTTGCGTTGGTTTTCCTCGAAGAGGAGAGGGTGATGCAGCAAAGTGTAGCGTAAGTATTTCCCTTAGTTTTGGGAACCAAGGTATCAATCCAGTAGGAGGCTCCTCAAAAGTCCCACGCGCCTACACAAACAAACTGAGAACTCGCAACCAACGCAATAAAGGGGTTGCCAATCCCTTCACGGCCACTTGTGAAAGTGAGATCTGATAAAGATAGTATGATAAGATAAATATATTTTTGGTATTTTGTAAGATAGATGCAAAAAGTAAAGATGCAAATAAAGGTAGACTGAAAGCAAATATGATAAGACATAGACCCGGGGGCCATATGTTTCACTAGAGGCTTCTCTCAAGATAGCATAAGTATTACGGTGGGTGAACAAATTACTGTCGAGCAATTGATAGAAAAGCGCATAGTTATGAGATTATCTAGGCATGATCATGTATATAGGCATCACGTCCATAACAAGTAGACCGACTCCTGCCTGCATCTACTACTATTACTCCACACATCGACTGGCTCCTGCCTGCATCTAGAGTATTAAGTTCATAAGAACAGAGTAACGCATTAAGCAAGATGACATGATGTAGAGGGATAAACACATGCAATATGATATAAACCCCATCTTGTTATCCTCGATGGAAACAATACAATACGTGTCTTGCAACCCTTTCTGTCACTGGGTAAGAACACTGCAAGATTGAACCCAAAGCTAAGCACTTCTCCCATGGCAAGAAAGACAAATCTAGTAGGCCAAACCAAACTAATAATTCGAAAAGAGTTGCAAAGATAACTCAATCATACATAAAAGAATTCAGAGAAGATTCAAATATTATTCATAGATAAACTTGATCATAAACCCACAATTCATTGGATCTCGACAAACACACCGCAAAAAGAGTTTACATCGAATAGATCTCCACAAGAGAGGGGGAGAACATTGTATTGAGATCCAAAAAGAGAGAAGAAGCCATCTAGCTAATAACTATGGACCCGTAGGTCTATGGTAAACTACTCACAACTCATCGGAGGGGCAAAGATGTTGATGTAGAGGCCCTCCATGGTTGATTCCCCCTCCGGCAGAGTGCCGGCAAAGGCTCCAAGATGGGATCTCGTGGATACAGAAGGTTACGACAGTGGAAATTGTGTTTCGTGGTGCTCCTGGATGTTATCGGGGTACGTAGGTATATATAGGAGGAAGAAGTGCGTTGGTGGCCACCCGAGGGGCCCACGAGACAGGGGGTGCGCCCTATAGGGGGGGGGGCGGCCCCCTATCTCGTGGGGCCCTCGGGATGTTCTTGACTTGCACTCCAAGCTCTCCGGATCACGTTTGTTCCAAAAATCACGCTCCCGAAGGTTTCATTCCGTTTGGACTCCGTTTGATATTCCTTTTCTTCGAAATATTGAAATAGGCAAAAAAACAGCAATATGGGCTGGGCCTTTGGTTAGTAGGTTAGTCCCAAAAATGATATAAATGTGTAAAATAAAGCCCATAAACATCCAAAAGGGGTAATATAATAGCATGGAATAATAAAAAATTATAGATATGTTGGAGACGTATCAATCACCTAGATAGATCTTGCTTGATCGTAGATTTTTTTTGAAACTACCGCGTTCCCCAACAGTGGTATTAGAGCCAGGTCTATGCGTAGATGTTATATGCACAAGTAGAACACAAAGAGTTGTGGGCGATACTAGTCATACTGCTTGCCACCAACGTCTTACTTTGATTCGGCAGTATTGTTGGATGAAGCGGCCCGGACCGACATTACATGACTGCGTTCATGAGACTGATTCTATCGACATGCTTTTGCACATAGGTGGCTGGCGGGTGTCTGTTTCTCCAACTTTAGTTGAATCGAGTTTGACTACGGCCGGTCCTTGTTGAAGGTTAAAATAGCACACTTGACAAAAAATTGTTGTGGTTTTTGATGCGTAGGTAAGAACGGTTCTTGCTAGAAGCCCGTAGCAGCCACGTAAAACTTGCAAAAACAAAGTAGAGGACGTCTAACTTGTTTTCGCAGGGCTTGCTGTGATGTGATATGGTCAAGACATGATGTGACATAATTTGTTGTATGAGATGATCGTGTTTGTAACAAAGTTATCGGCAACTGGCAGGAGCCATATGGTTGTCGCTTTATTGTATGCAATTCAATCGCCATGTAATTGTTTTACTTTATCACTAAGCGGTAGCGATAGTCGTAGTAACAATAGTTGGCGAGACGACAACGATGCTACGATGGAGATCAAGGTGTCACACCGGTGATGATGGAGATCATGATGATGCTTCAGTGATGGAGATCATGAGCACAAGACGATGATGGCCATATCATGTCACATATTTTGATTGCATGTGATGTTTATCTTTTATGCATCTTATTTTGCTTAGTACGACGACAACATTATAAGATGATCCCTTACTAAATTTCAAGGTATAAGTGTTCTCCCTGAGTATGCACCATTGCGACAGTTCTTCATGCCGAGACACCACGTGATGATCGGGTGTGATAAGCTCTACGTTCACATACAACGGGTGCAAGCCAGTTTAGCACATGCAGAATACTCGGGTTAAACTTGACGAGCCTAGCATAGACCGAAAGGTCGAGCGTAAATCATATATTAGATATGATCAACATAGTATTGTTCACCATTGGAAACTACTCCATCTCACGTGATGATTGGACATGTTTTAGTTGATTTGGATCACGTGATCATTTAGATGACTAGAGGGATGTCTATCTAAGTGGAAGTTCTTAAGTAATATAATTAATTGAACTTCAATTTATCATGAACTTAGTCATGATAGTATTTTGCAAATTATGTTGTAGATCAATAGCACGCGTTATAGCTTCCCTATGTTTTTATATGTTCCTAGAGAAAACTAAGTTGAAAGATGATAGTAGCAATGATGCGGACTGGGTCCATGATCTGAGGTGTATCCTCATTGCTGCACAGAAGAATTATGTCCTTGATGCACCGCTAGGTGACAAACCTATTGCAGGAGTAGATGCTGATGTTATGAACGTTTGGCTAGCTCAATATGATGACTACTTGATAGTTTAGTGCACCATGCTTTACGGCTTAGAATCGGGACCTCAAAAACGTTTTTGAAACGTCACGGAGCATATGAGATGTTCCAAGAGCTGAAATTGGTATTTCAAACTCATGCCCGTGTTAAGAGGTATGAGACCTCTGACAAGTACTTTGCCTAAAAGATGGAGGAGAATTGCTCAACTAGTGAGCATGTGCTCAGAATGTCCGGGTACTACAATCTCTTGAATCAAGTGGGAGTTAATCTTCAAGATAAGATAGTGATTGACAAAGTTCTCTAGTCACCATCACCAAGTTACTAGAACTTCATGATGAACTATAATATGCAAGGGATGACGAAATCGATTCCCGAGCTCTTCGTGATGCTGATATCAACGAAGGTAGAAATCACGAAAGAGCATCAAGTGTTGATGATTGACAAGATCACTAGTTTCAAGAAAAGGGCAAAAGGGAAAGAAGGGGAACTTCAAATAGAATGGCAAGCAAGTTGTCACTCCCGTGAAGAAGCCCAAAGCTAAACCTGAGTCTGAAACTATGTGCTTTTACTGCAAAGGAAATGGTCACTAGAAGCGGAACTACCCCAAATACTTGGTGGATAAGAAGGATGGCAAAGTGAACAAAGGTATATTTGATATACAGATTATTGATGTGTACTTTATTAGTGTGTATAGTAACCCCTGGGTATTTGATACTTGTTCGGTTGCTAAGATTAGTAACTCGAAACAGGAGTTACAGAATAAACAGAGACTAGTTAAGGGTGAAGTGATGATGTGTGTTGGAAATAGTTCCAAGATTGATATGATCATCATCGCACACCCCCTATACTTTCGGGATTAGTGTTGAACCTAAATAAATGTTATGTGGTGTTTGCGTTGAGCATGAATATGATTATATCATGTTTATTGCAATACGGTTATTCATTTAAGACAGAGGATAATTGTTATTCTGTTTACATGAATAAAACCTTCTATGGTCATACACCCAATGTTTATGGCTTATTGAATCTCAATCATAATGATACACATAATATTGATGCCAAAAGATGCAAAGTTGATAATGATAGTGCAACTTATTTGTGGCACTGTCGTTTGGGTCATATCGGTGTAAAGCGCATGAAGAAACTCCATAAAGATGGACTTTTGGAATCACTTGATTATTAATCATTTGATACTTGCGAACCGTGCCTTATGGGAAAGATGACTAAAACTCCGTTCTCCGGAATAATGGAACAAGATAGTGACTTATTGGAAATAATACATACCGATGTATGCGGTCCAATGAGTATTGATGTTCATCGCGGGTATCGTTATTTTCTGACCTTCACAGATGATTTGAGCAGATATGTGTATATCTACTTAATGAAACACAAGTCTGAAACATTTGAAAAGTTCAAAGAATTTTAGAGTGAAGTAGAGAATCATCGTAACAACAAAATAAAGTTTCCATGATTTGATCGTGGAGGAGAATATTTGAGTTACGAGTTTGGCCTTCAATTAAAACAATGTGGAATAGTTTCATAGCTCACGCCACCTGGAACACCACATCGTAATGGTGTGTCCGAACGTAGTAACCGCACTTTATTGGATATGGTACGTTCTATGATGTCTATTACCGAATTACCACTATTGTTTTGGGGTTATGCATTAGAGACAGCTGCATTCACGTTAAACAGGGCACCATCAAAATCCGTTGAGACAACGCCTTATGAACTGTGGTTTGGCAAGAAACCAAAGTTGTCGTTTCTTAAAGTTTGGGTTGCGATGCTTATGTGAAAAACTTCAACCTGATAAGCTCAAACCCAAATCGGAGAAGTGCGTCTTCATAGGATACCCAAAGGAAACTGTTTGGTACACCTTCTATCACAGATCCGAAGCCAAAATCTTTGTTGCTAAGAATGGATCCTTTCTAGAGAAGGAGTTTTTCTCAAAAGAAGTGAGTGGGAGGAAAGGAGAACTTGATGAGTGAAAGTGCAACTATCCCTAGGTGGTTTTGGTAATTCATAACAACATATATCTCATTGAGCTAATGCTATTCCAAGACTATTATTTCAGGAAAGCTCAATGAATGGCATGGCATGGATGATGAAAGTGGATCCCTCAAAATACTAAGGACAAAGGATTGGCTCAAGCTCAAAAGCTCAAGACTCTTCATTTTACATTTTAGTGGTCCAAGATCACATTGAGTCTATAGGAAAAGCCAATACTATCAAGGAGGGATGAGGTGTTGCTTAATGAGCCTCTTGCTTCATGTGCTTAGTGATATGCTCCAAAACCCTCAGCTACTTTTTCACAATCCACAAATGACCTAAACCCTAAGCCAAAATCGGTCACACCGATTCTTCCTATCCGGCGCCACCGGTTTCAAAAGTCATAGCCACTGCCACAAACCCTAGGCAAATCGGTCCTACCGATAGGGATCTCGGTCTCACCGACATGGGATTTTAATCTCTCTGTTTCCCTTTGTAACGTTTTGGTTAAACCGAAGAGAGCGATCGGTCCCACCGAGATTGCAATGTAAACTCTCTATTTCCCTTTTGTAACATTTAGGTCTCACCGAAAAGAGCAAATCTGTCCCACCGAGTTTACCTGACCAACTCTCTAGAAAGCTTATTACCAAAATCGGTCTCACCGAGTTTGTGTAATCGGTCTTACCGAGATTACGTTATGCCCTAACCCTAACTAAATCGGTCTCACCGAGTTGCATGCCAGTCCCACCGAAAATCACTAATGGTCACTAGGTTTACTAAATCGGTCTGACCGAGTCTGTTGAATCGGTCCCACCGAGTTTGGTAAATTGTGTGTAATGGTTAGATTTTGTGTGGAGGCTATATATACCCCTCCACCTCCTCTTCATTCGTGGAGAGAGCCATCAGACTAAACCTACACTTCCAACTTACCATTTCTGAGAGAGAACCACCTACTCATGTTTTGAGGCCAAGATATTCCATTCCTACCATATGAATCTTGATCTCTAGCCTTCCCAAGTTGCTTTCCACTCAAATCCTCTTTCCACCAGATCCAAATCCTATGAGAGAGAGTTGAGTGTTGGGGAGACTATCATTTGAAGCACAAGAGCAAGGAGTTCATCATCAACGCACCATTTGTTACTTCTTGGAGAGCAGTGTCTCCTAGATTGGCTAGGTGTCACTTGGGAGCCTCCGTCAAGATTGTGGAGTTGAACCAAGGAGTTTGTAAGGGCAAGGAGATCGCCTACTTCGTGAAGATCTACTGCTAGTGAGGCAAGTCCTTCGTGGGCGATGGCCATGGTGGGATAGACAAGGTTGCTTCTTCGTGGACCCTTCGTGGGTGGAGCCCTCCGTGGACTCGCGCAACCGTTACCCTTCGTGGGTTGAAGTCTCCATCAACGTGGATGTACGATAGCACCACCTATCGGAACCATGCCAAAAACATCTGTGTCTCCAATTGCGTTTGAATCCTCCAAACCCTTCCCTTTACTTTCTTGCAAGTTGCATGCTTTAATTTCCGCTGCCTATATACTCTTTGCATGCTTGCTTGATTTGTGTGATGATTGCTTGACTTGTCCTAAGATAGCTAAAATCTGCCAAACTCTAAAATTGGGAAAAGGTTAAGTTTTTAATTGGTCAAGTAGTCTAATCACCCCCCTCTAGACATACTTCAAGGTCCTACAGGTGGTATCAGAGCTTTAGTCTCCATTTGCTTTGATTTCCATAGCTTTTGGTGGTCATAGCATTGGTTTCACAACCTAGGAGAGTATGGCGTCTAGCGAGGGAAATTATCACCGTAGAGGTCCTTACTTTGATGGTACTAACTTTGCTAGTTGGAAGCATAAGATGAAAATTCATATTCTTGGACATAACCCCGCTGTTTGGGCAATTATTTGTATTGGCTTGCAAGGTGAATTCTTTGACGGGAGAGAGCCGAACCGTGAAGCTAATGCGGAAGAATTGAAGATGCTGCAATACAACGCTCAAGCTTGTGATATCATCTTCAACGGATTGTGCCCCGAAGAATTCAACAAAATCAGTCGTCTTGAGAATGCAAAGGAAATTTGGGATACTTTGATTGATATGCACCAAGGTTACGAATCCGTCAAGGAATCCAAGTTGGATGTGCTCCAAAGTCAGCTTGACAAGTTCAAAATGAAGGATGGTGAATGTGTCGCTGAAATGTACTCTAGGCTTGCTCTTATTACAAATGAGATTGCCGGCTTAGGGAGTGAAGAGATGACCGACAGATTCATCATCAAGAAGATCCTAAGAGCATTGGATGGAAAGTATGATACCGTGTGCACATTGATCCAAATGATGCCAAACTACAAAGATCTCAAGCCAACGGAAGTCATTGGAAGAATTGTTGCTCATGAGATGTCACTCAAGGATAAGGAGGAACTTCACAACAAGTCAAGTGGTGCTTACAAAGCCTCAAGTGAAGCCCCCACATCATCAAGTGAGAAACAAACCTTCAATGAAGAATTGAGCTTAATGGTGAATAACTTCAACAAATTCTACAAGAGTAGAAGCAAAGAAAGAAGCTCCAAGTCAAGGTCTTACCATGACAAAAGATCTTCCAGTCGAGAGCACAATTGCTACAATTATGGGAGGCCTGGACACCATTCCAATGAGTGTACGACACCCTACAAAAGAAGAGAAGATTCTCCAAGAAGAAGAAGCAAAAGAGAAGAATCACCACCAAGAGAGAGGAGGAGTAGAGATGATCGTTATGAACGAAGACCGTCACGGAGAAGTAAGGATTCGGAAAGGAAGGACAAGTCATCAAGGAGCTACAGAAAACAAAGACATCAAGCTCATGTTGGTGAATGGGTATCCGGCTCCAACTCCGACAAACACTCCGAGAGAAGCTATCACTCCGACTCTGGATATACTCAAGATGAAGGTGTTGCCGGTCTAGCACTTGTGTCAACCAACTCCTACGACATATTTGATTCACCAAATGAAGGAATTGGAAGATGCTTCATGGCCAAAGGTCCAAAGGTAACACACCCTGAGTATGTTGATTTCAATAGTGATGAAGATGACTTGCTTGTGGATGATGATTTCCTTGTTGACAACTCTAGTGATGAATACTATGACGAAACATCAATTAATCATGCTAATCAAGATAAAACAAATGACAATGATAAGGAGAAAATTGAGCTTCTAACTAAAGAACTAAACACTCTTAAGTTGGCTCATGAAACTATCTTCGAAGATCATCGAGAACTTTTAAGGGCTCATGAGAAGTTACGCTTTGAAAAGCTCAATCTTGAGAAAGAGCATGAGTTCTTAAAAGCGATCAATGATGATCTCCGTAAGAAAAGTTCTTCTTACATTGCCAAGCGTTTACTCCTATCTACTTACATGCCTCAAGTCAAGTCTAGTAACAAGTACAAGAAAGATACTTCCTCTAGTAGTAACAATAATAATGTCAATATTGTTGCTTCTAGTAGTTCTCTTGATTCCACTAATGATTCTCTTAGCCAAGTTACACTTGAGCAAGAAAATAGCTTATTGAAGGGAATTATAGAGAAAGGTGTCTACAAGAGCCTTGCCGGGAGTAAGCAATTCGAGGAAATTGTACGCAAGCAAGGAAGACACTGAAAGAATCAAGGTGTTGGTTTTGAATGAAAGTTCAATGCCAATGGAGTTGAGTGGGAAGAAGATCAATACCCCAAGACGAAGTTTGTTCCTCAACAAGAGAAGTATGATCCTACTTGCTTCAAGGGAACACAAGCTCAAGATGATCTTCCAGCACAAGATCACAAGAACAAAGGCAAGGACAAGCTTCAAGAAGAGATTGATGCATTTGAAGAAGCACCTAAGGTCTCGGTCAAGTGGATTCCCAAGACTACGTCAAGTTCTACTTCATCAAATACAACTACAACTCCAAGGATTCCCATCAAGATGATGTGGATTCGGAAGAAGAAGAACTAGAGAGTTCTTGAGGGTGACTCCGCCAACATTCTTCACTCATATCATTATGGCAAGGACAAGTGCAATCAACTTACAAATCTTGCACTAGTTCAAGGAGTCACAAACCCTCATGTTGGTAAGGCAAGGGACAAGGTAACCTAATGTTTTCATGGACATCATCTTGTGTGTGCATCACTCTATGTCTATGGATATTCTTGTTTGTTCCTTGTGGGACTAACCCATGTAGGTAAGTTGAAAGTGCAACTCACTCCAAAGGACTGCTCCCAATGATCTACATCAACATTGAGCATCCACATCTTCAACACCTACATGAAGTCATCATCGACAAAACCCAAGGTTAGTTCATCCCTCTAAGGGGGGATCTCACATCTAGGGGGAGCTTAACTCTAAGAATTGAGTCAAAGCAACTCTAATGGTGTGAACACATCAATGCATTATGTAAAAGTGGTAACCCCACTTGAGCTTAAACAATGAGTATGACCTATGATCAAATGTTTATCATTTGATTCCTAAGTCAATATACTCATATATAGATGACCTAGTCATCGCCAATTGTTTGATAGACGCTAGAATTGGTTGTGCATGCTTTGCCACATATTTCATTTGCCATCTTATTGTGTGAGCATGTTGGTGCATATTTTACTCATTCAAGGACATCCACTTATTGTTTTGATTGATTTGCCTCTTTTTCTTTTGGCCAAGTGGATGGACAAGAATGCCTAAGAACTTTCTCTAGCTATCTATGCTTTTCTCGTCTCAAACTCTATTCATGCTACATCACAAAATTTGATCAAGTCATATCCGAACCACTCTGTGTGAGGAGCACTCGGAGTCCCCGATTCGTCATAGACTTAAACTTCCAAAACTTCTTTGTGATTCTCGGTCTGACCGATTCCTCCATTTCGGTCCTACCGAGATCACCAAGTCGATCTAGGTTTTCAATCTCGGTGCAACCGATTTGAACTTTTCGGTCACACCGAGTTGCTGTAACTATACACAGTTATGCATCTCAATGCCACCGAGTTGTTCCACTCGGTCACACCGACAGGGTCGGGCTATATATAGCCACGGGCAAAAATTTGGAAATTCCTCCGAACCCCTTCACCCGCGCAATAGCTCGCTCTGCCTCCAAGGTCTCCGGATCGTCTCCTCGTCGCCAGCCGCCTCCTGTCGCTGGTCTCCACCGCCGTCAACGGAATTCAACCCCGCCGTTGCCGCCATAGCGAGTTCATCTCCAAGCTAGGGTATGGACTCGATCACAGTGCTATCCTCGTCCGATTCCTAGCACATTGTGTTCTTATTGATTCTTGCCACGATTGAAACACTCCTATCCAATCAATGCAATCTGTAGATTAGATGAGATTTGAAAATTTAGGGTTAGGTTTCTGCCGAAACCATCTCGGACCCACCGAGTTGAAAAACTCAGTCCCACCGATTTGGCTTATGCCATTGCACTAGTAACTCTCGGTCTGACCGAGAATTGCTAATCGGTGCGACCGATTTTAGGACTTTGTGAAACCCTAGCAGTCTTGATGCCACCGAACTGTGACTTGGTCCAACCGAGTTCATCAGTTTAGGTTCCAAAACTTCTTCGGTATCACCGAGTTTGAAAATCGGTTGATCCGAAATGCTTTCTATGGAAAACTAAAACTGAATTTTTGAATCATTCTTTTGCAAAAATCTCTGCATTTTGTGATGCTCATCCACTGTATCTCATCTATAACTCTTCGCAGGGTCAGCAGTCAGTGTTTGCAGCATGTCAGACCAGAGTGACAGTCAGAACAGGTCAGAACGGCATATGCACATGAGTGAGGGCACTAGTCCCTCCAGCACTTCAGATGAAGGCAACAGGAGCACTCCAAGCAACCTGCCTAAGGCTGCTACCAGACAAAGGAGGAAGAGAACCTCAGACTCTGAAGATGAGGATTATAGAGCAGAAGAAGATGAGGCTACCTCCAAGAAGGTAGTGCTCAAAAATGAGTATGGCTCAACACATAGCACAAAGCCAGGACTTAATAGGAAGGTTCCTGCCAAGAGGACACCTATGCCAAAGTTCGGAGCATCCACTCAACTGCCTGAAAAGCCTGATCCCAAAGAGCCAGCTGCTGAAGAAGGAAAGAAAAGGAAGGAAAGGGTCAAAAAGACCATGGCCAGAGTTGTTGGTCAACCTTCCATGATGGAAGAATAAAAAAGGTTGCTGCACCAGCACCCAAGGCACCAAAGCTTATGGGTGATGCTATTAGATCAGGGGCTGCAACATCTAAGCCCAAGGAAGCACCCAAAGCTGCCCCCAAGGCCAAGTCTGCACCAAAGAGAAATACCAGGAGTATTCCAGCTCCTGAGAAGAACAAGGCCCCAGTGCCTGAGGTTGCTGAAGAGGAAGATGAAGAAGGACAAGTTCTGAGGAAGCTCAAGCCCAAGATACCAGATCATAATGATGCCCATCCTGTGGCTGAGGACATGAACATCAGAAAAGATTCAGGGTTGAGGCTATGGAGGATGGAAGATCCATATGCCACAGGGAGAAGAACTGCTGTTGATTACAGGTTCCATACAAAGGAACAACAGGACTTCTATGAGACAATCTTGTTGAACAAGAAGCCCATTGTGTGTGATATGAGGTGGGTCAACTGGACCTACATGAAGGAAAATGAAGAGCACTATCCTGGAGTGCAAGACAGTTTTGTTTCTTGTGGAGTTGCAGATTTTGTTGGGCAAAAGCTCACCAACTGGAATGATGAACTTATCATGCAATTATACTCCACAGCACACTTCTATCCAGATGGGAGGATAGTGTGGATGTCTGAAGGTACAAGGTACCCGTCAACTGTTGGGGAGTGGGCAAGACTGATCAATGCCCCAAAGGAAAATGATGATGACCTGGATGTATATGCCAAGAAGAAAATGGGACACAATACCATGGCACATATGTACAAGGAGATCCCAGACAAAGCTCTAGAGACTTTCTCTTTTGGATCAATCCACTTTCTTCTGTCAGGGCTGCCCACAATCAATTGGATCCTAAGGCACACTCTGTTGCCTAAGTCAGGTGACCACAACATGATTAGAGGGCATGAAATCAATATGTTGCATTTATTTGATGTGCCATAGAAATTCAAGGTCATGAGCCTTATAGTTGAAACCATTAAGAGGACTGCAGCAGATCATAAGAGGAGTTGTGGATATGCCCCTCAGATTCAGGAGTTGATTAACTCAAAGATGGGCATAGGCAAATATCTATTGGATAGGGAACATTTTCCTCTCTATCCAGACTTTGAGGACAATCAGGTTGTCATGAATGAGAATGATCCATCATCAATTCAAGCTCAAGAGAAGAAGGAGAAGGCAAGGAAGGAGAAGGCTGCCAAGATGCCAACTCAAGAGGAGGCATCTGAGTATTTCTTGAAGAACAAGCAGGAACAACTTGGTTACTTGATAGCATCATCTCTAAGGATTAAGAAGGGATTGGCAATCCTCACTCAGAATCAGGAGAGCTTGGAAAGAATCATGGAACAAAAATTCTATGATCTAGATGTCAAAGTAACTGAGATTCAGTCAGTTGTGGAGCAGCTCCAGGATGACATGCAGGAGAGGAAGGGCAAGACTACCACTAATGTCTTTGTCAGAGTGCCTAGAGCTCATAGGTCAGCTGCAATGCCCGTGCCAGACACCAGAGCCACATCATCTGCACCAGCTACAGCTCCTACAGCTCCAGTGCAACCAGCTCCAGCACCAACTCCTCCAGCTCCCTCTACATCAACTAAAGCCTTCGTCCAAGGAGCCATCTCTACACCACCACCTGAAGATCAAGCCCGAGAGTCAATCTAGCACTATGCATTTTCTATGAACTTTTTGGTAACTTGTTGCCAAAGGGGGAGAAAAATGTATAAATCATAGGCTTCGAGAGAGAGAGAGAGAGTGTTGCTTTTGTTCTGTCTTGATTTGGTGGTTAAAACTTTGTTTTCTTTTGATTGTTTGAGATACTATGCTGTTATCTGTGAGACATTGATGATCATGTGTTTGATCATAAGCTACACTTACGCATGTTTGATGATATTATCTTATCTATCCTATGTGATCATTCACTTTGCTTGGTGATGAGTGCATGTATTCAATATTTATTATTTTGAGCGCTCCACCAAGATGTATGTGACATGGAAGAGTAACCCATGAGCCTAATTCCTTGTGCATTTGCAGTCCAAAGCAAATCTTAAACTATGCACAAATTTAGGGGGAGCTCTTGCTTATCACATACTTCTCAAAGCGACGATGTTTTTCAATCTTATTATCATTTGTCGAAGCTTTGATCTATATGTTGTCATCAATTACCAAAAAGGGGGAGATTGAAAGTGCAACTATCCCTAGGTGGTTTTGGTAATTCATAAAAACATATAGCTCATTGAGCTAATGCTATTCCAAGACTATTATTTCAGGAAAACTCAATGAATGGCATGGCAGGGATGATGAAAGTGGATCCCTCAAAATACTAAGGACAAAGGATTGGCTCAAGCTCAAAAGCTCAAGACTCCTCATTTTACATTTTAGTGGTCCAAGATCACATTGAGTCTATAGGAAAAGCCAATACTATCAAGGAGGGATGAGGTGTTGCTTAATGAGCCTCTTGCTCCATGTGCTTAGTGATATGCTCCAAAACCCTCAGCTACTTTTTCACAATCCACAAATGACCTAAACCCTAAGCCAAAATTGGTCACATCAATTCTTCCTATCTGGCGCCACCGATTTCAAAAGTCACAGCCACTGCCACAAACCCTAGGCAAATCGGTCCTACCGATAGGGATCTCGGTCTCACCGAGATGGGATTGTAATCTCTCTATTTCCCTTCGTAACGTTTCGGTCAAACCGAAGTGAGCGATCGGTCCCACCGAGATTGCAATGTAAACTCTCTGTTTCCCTTTTGTAACATTTCGGCCTCACCGAAAAGAGCAAATCAGTCCCGCCGAGTTTACCTGACCAACTCTCTAGAAAGCTTATTACCAAAATCGGTCTCACCGAGTTTGTGTAATCGGTCTTACCGATATTACGTTATGCCCTAACCCTAACCGAATCGGGGTCTCACCGAAAATCACTAACAGTCACTAGGTTTACTAAATCGGTCTGACCGAGTCTGTTGAATCGGTCCCACCGAGTTTGGTAAATTGTGTGTAACGGTTAGATTTTGTGTGGAGGCTATATATACCCCTCCACCCCCTCTTCATTCGTGGAGAGAGCCATCAGACTAAACCTACACTTCCAACTTACCATTTCTGAGAGAGAACCACCTACTCATGTGTTGAGGCCAAGATATTCCATTGCTACCTTGTGAATCTTGATCTCTAGCCTTCCCAAGTTGCTTTCCACTCAAATCCTCTTTCCACCAGATCCAAATCCTATGAGAGAGAGTTGAGTGTTGGGGAGACTATCATTTGAAGTACAAGAGCAAGGAGTTCATCATCAACGCACCATTTGTTACTTCTTGGAGAGCGGTGTCTCCTAGATTGGTAGGTGTCACTTGGGAGCCTCCGACAAGATTGTGGAGTTGAACCAAGGAGTTTGTAAGGGCAATGAGATCGCCTACTTCGTGAAGATCTACCGCTAGTGAGGCAAGTCCTTCGTGGGCAACGCCATGGTGGGATAGACAAGGTTGCTTCTTCGTGGACCCTTCGTGGGTGGAGCTCTTCGTGGACTCGCGCAACTGTTACCCTTCGTGGGTTGAAGTCTCCATCAACGTGGATGTACAATAGCACCACCTATCGGAACCACGCCAAAAACATCCGTGTCTCCAATTGCGTTTGAATCCTCCAAACCCTTCCCTTTACTTTCTTGCAAGTTGCATGCTTTAATTTCCGCTGCCTATATACTCTTTGCATGCTTGCTTGATTTGTGTGATGATTGCTTGACTTGTCCTAAGATAGCTAAAATCTGCCAAACTCTAAAATTGGGAAAAGGTTAAGTTTTTAATTGGTCAAGTAGTCTAATCACCCCCCCCTCTAGACATACTTCAAGGTCCTACAATGAGGTAATTGTACCTTCTCCCTTATTGGAAAGTAGTTCATCACAGAAATTAGTTCTAGTGATTCCTACACCAATTAGTGAGGAAGTTAATGATGATGATCGTGAAACTTCAGATCAAGTTACTACCGAACCTCGTAGGTCTTCCAGAGTAAGATGTCCACCAGAGTGGTAAGGTAATCCTGTTCTGGAAGTCATGTTACTAGACCATGGTGAACCTACAAACTATGAGGAAGCAATGATGAGCCCAGGTTCTGTGAAATGGCTTGAGGCCATGAAATCTAAGATGGGATCCATGTATGAGAACAAAGTGTGGACTTTGGTGGACTTACCCGATAATCGGCAAGCCATAAAAAATAAAGGGATCTTTAAGAAGAAGACCGACGCAGACGGTAATGTTACTGTTTACAAAGCTCGACTTGTTGTGAAAGGTTTTTGACAAGTTCAAGGATTTGACTACGATGAGACTTTCTCACCCGTAGCGATGCTTAAGTCTGTCCGAATCATGTTAGAAATTGTCGCATTTTATGATTATGAAATTTGGCAGATGGATGTCAAAACTGCATTCCTGAATGGATTTCTGGAAGAAGAGTTGTATATGATGCAACCAGAAGGTTTTGTCGATCCAAAGGGTGCTAACAAAGTGTGCAAGCTCCAGCGATCCATTTATGGAGTGGTGCAAGCCTCTCTGAGTTGGAATAAACGCTTTGATAGTGTGATCAAAGCATATGGTTTTATACAGACTTGCGGTGAACCCTGTATTTACAAGAAAGTGACTGGGAGCACTACCACCTTTCTGGTAAGTATATGTGAATGACATATTGTTGATCAGAAATGATGTAGAATTTCTGGAAAGAATAAAGGAGAGTTTGAAAGGAGATTTTCAAAGAAAGACCTCGGTGAAGCTGCTTACATATTGGGCATCAAGATCTATAAAGATAGATCAAGACGCTTGATAAGTTTTTTCAATGAATATACCTTGACAAGTTTTTGAAAGAGTTCAAAATGGATCAGTCAAAGGAAGAATTCTTGCCTGTATTACAAGGTGTAAATTTGAGTAAGACTCAAAGCCCGACCACGGCAGAAGATAGAAAGAGAATGAACGTCATTCCCTATGCCTCAGTCATAGGTTCTATAAAGTATGGCATGATATGTACCAGACCTGTTGTGTGCCTTACTATGAGTTTGGCAAAGGGGTACGATAGTGATCCAGGAGTGAATCACTGTATAGCGGTCAAAGTTATCCTTAGTTACCTAAGAGGACTAAGGAAGTATTTCTCGGCTATGGAGGTGATAAAGAGTTTGTCATAAAGAGTGATGCAAGCTTTTACACCGATCTAGATGACACTAAGTCTGAATCTGGATACATATTGAAAGTGGGAGCAATTAGCTAGAGTAGCTCCATGCAGAGCATTGTAGACATAGAATATTTGCAAAATACATACGGATCTGAACGTGACGGACCCATTGACTAAACTTCTCTCACGAGCAAAACATGATCACACCTTAGTACTCTTTGGGTGTTAATCACATAGCGATGTGAACTAGATTATTGTCTCTAGTAAACGCTTTGGGTGTTGGTCACTTACAGATGTGAACTATTGGTGTTAAATCACATGGCGATGTGAACTAGATTATTGACTCTAGTGCAAGTGAGAGACTGAAGGAAATATGCCCTAGAGGCAATAATAAAGTTGTTATTTATATTTGTATTAACCAGAAACTTAATATATGTGTGAATACATAGACAAAATAAAGTGTCCCTAGTATGCCTCTACTTGACTAGCTCGTTAATCAAAGATGGTTAAGTTTCCTAACCATAGACATGTGTTGTCATTTGATGAACGGGATCACATCATTAGGAGAATGATGTGATGGACATGACCCATCCATTAGCTTAGCATTATTATCGTTACAGTTTCATTGATACTACTTTCTTCATGACTTATACAAGTTCCTCAGACTATGAGATTATGCAACTCCCGAATACTGGAGGAACACTTTGTGTGCTACCAAACGTCATAACGTAAACGGGTGATTATAAAGGTTCTCTATAGGTGTCTCCGAAGGTGTTTGTTGGGTCGACAAAGATCAAGATTAGGATTTGTCACTCCATGTTTCGGAGAGGTATCTCTGGGCCTCTCGGTAATACTCATCACTATAAGCCTGGCAAGCATTGTAACTAATGGGTTAATTGCGGATGAAGTATTATGGAACGAGTAAAGAGACTTGCCGGTAAAGAGATTGAACTAGGTATGATGATACCGACGGTCGAATCTCGGGCAAGTAACATACCGATGACAAAGGGAACAACGAATGTTGTTACGCGGTTTGACCGATAAAGATCTTCATAGAATATGTAGGAACCAATATGAGCATCCAGGTTCTGCTATTGGTTATTCACCGGAGACGTGTCTCGGTCATGTCTACATAGTTCTCGAACCCATAGGGTCCGCACGCTTAACATTCGATGACGATTGGTATTATGAGTTTATGTGATATGATGTACTGAAGGTTGTTCAGAGTCCCAGATAAGACCACAGACATGACGAGGAGCCTCGAAATGGTCGAGACATAAAGATTGATATATTGGACCATGTTGTTTGGACAACGAAGTGTTCCAGATAGTTTCGGATAAAACCAGAGTGCCGGGAAATAATGGGCCTTAGTGGGCCTATAGGGGAGAGAGAGGGCCGCACCAGGAGGTGGCGCACGCCCCCCAGGGGAGTCCGAATAGGATAAGGGGAGGGGGCACGACCCCTCTTTCCCTCTCCCTCTCCCTCTCCTTCCTTCTCCTCCTAGTTGGACTAGGAAAGAGGGAAACCTACTCCTACTTGGAGTAGGACTCCCCCCCCTTGGGCGCGCCCCTTGTGGCCGGCCGGCCCCTCCTCTCCTCCTTTATATACGGGAGAGGGGGCACCCCATAGACACACAAGTTGATCTTTAGCCGTGTGCGGTGCCCCCCTCCACAGTTTTCCACCTCGGTCATATCGTCGTAGTGCTTAGGCGAAGCCCTGCACCGGTAACTTCATCATCACCGTCACCACGCCGTCGTGCTGACGGAACTCTCCCTCGGCTTCAGATGGATCTAGAGTTCAAGGGACGTCACCGAGCTGAACGTGTGCAGATCGCGGAGGTGCTGTGTGTGTTGGGGAATACAGTAATTTCAAAAAAAAATCCTACGATCACACAAGATCTATCTATGTGATGCATAGCAACGAGAGGGGAGAGTGTGTCCACGTACCCTCGTAGACCGAAAGCGGAAGCGTTATGACAACGCGGTTATTGTAGTCGTACGTCTTCACGATCCGACCGATCTTAGCACCGAACGTACGGCACCTCCGCGACCAGCACACGTTCAGCTCAGGGACGTCCCCTGTACTCTTGACCCAATTGAGGCCGAGGGAGAGTTTCGTCAGCATGACAGTGTGGTGACGGTGATGATGAAGTTACAGGTGCAGGGCTTCACCTAAGCACTACGACGATATGACCGAGGTGTGTAACTGTGGAGGGGGGCACCGCACACGGCTAAACAATGTCAACTTGTGTGTCTATGGGGTGCCCCCCTCCCCCGTATATAAAGGAGTGGAGGGGGGAGGGCCGGCCCTCTATGGCGCGCCTTGGAGGAGTCCTACTCCCATCGGGAGTAGGATTCCCCCTTCCCTAGTTGGACTAGGAGAGAAGGAAGGGGAAGAGAGGGAGGAAGGATAGGGGGGCCGGCCCCCCACCCAATTCGGATTGGGCTTGGGGAGGGGGGCGCCCTCCACCTGGCCGCCTCCTCCTCTCTCCCACTATGGCCCAATAAGGCCCATATACTTCCTGGTGGGTTCCGTTAACCTCCTGGTACTCCGGTATATGCCCGAACTCACTCGGAACCATTTCGATGTCCAAACATAGGCTTCCAATATATCAATCTTCATGTCTCGACCATTTTGAGACTCCTCGTCATGTCCGTGATCACATCCGGGACTCCGAACTACCTTCGGTACATAAAAACACATAAACTCATAATACCAATCGTCATCAAACATTAAGCGTGCAGACCCTACGGGTTCGAGAACTATGTAGACATGACCGAGACACGTCTCCAGTCAATAACCAATAGTGGAACCTGGATGCTCATATTGGTTCCTACATATTCTTCGAAGATCTTTATCGGTCAAACCGCATAACAACATACGTTGTTCCCTTTGTCAACAGTATGTTACTTGCCCGAGATTCGATTGTCGGTATCATCATACCTAGTTCAATCTCATTACCGTCAAGTCTCTTTACTCGTTCCATAATACTTCATCCCGCAACTAACTCATTAGTCACAATGCTTGCAAGGCTTATAGTGATGAGTATTACTGAGAGGGCCTAGAGACACCTCTCTGAAACACGGAGTGACAAATCCTAATCTCGATCTATGCCAACCCAACAAACACCTTCGGAGACACCTGTAGAGCACATTTATAATCACCCATTTACATTGTGACATTTGGTAGCACACAAAGTGTTCCTCCGGTATTCGGGAGTCTCATAATCTCATAGTATGAGGAACTTGTATAAGTCATGAAGAAAGTAGTAGCAATGAAACTAACATGATCATAATGCCAAGCTAACGGATGGGTCATGTCCATCACATCATTCTCCTAATGATGTGATCCCATTCATCAAATAACAATGCATGTCTGTGGTTAGGAAACATAACCATCCTTGATTAACGAGCTAGTCAAGTAGAGGCGTACTAGGGACTATAAGTTTTATCTATGTATTCACACATGTACTAAGTTTCTGGTTAATACAATTCTAGCATGAATAATAAACATTTATCACAAATTAAGGAAATAAATAATAATTTTGTTATTGCCTCTAGGGCATATTTCCTTCAGTCTCCCACTTGCACTAGAGTCAATAATCTAGTTCACATCACCATGTGATTTATCACCAATATTCACATCTGTATGTGATTAACACACATAGTTCACATCGTCATGTGACCAACACCCAAAGGGTTTACTAGAGTCAATAATCTAGTTCACATCGCTATGTGATTAACACCGAAAGAGTACTTAGGTGTGATCATGTTTTGCTCGTGAGAGAAGTTTAGTCAACGGGTCTGTCACATTCAGAGCCGTATGTATTTTGCAAATATTCTATGTCTACAATGCTCTACACGGAGCAACTCTAGATAATTGCTCCCACTTTCAATATATATCCAGATTGAGACTTAGAGTCATCTAGATCGGTGTAAAAGCTTGCATCAATGTAACTCTTTACGACGAGCTCTTTTATCACCTCCATAATCGAGAATATTTCCTTAGTTCTCACTAAGGATAGTCTTGACCGCTGTCCAATGATCTACTCCTAGA